>NW_015386644.1:270823-341582 GCF_001527695.2 Protobothrops mucrosquamatus | reverse complement strand
CTATCTATCTATCTATCTATCTATCTATCTATCTATCTATCTATCTATCTATCTATCTATCTATCTATCTATCTCAATTTGGAGTACAGTATTGGAAATTGTTGTTCAGGGAGGAGCAGTGCCCCTGGTTGAGGGGCTACTTCTAGCTGTGGTGCCTAAACAACTTGTGTTGTGGGGGGACACAAATAAAAATCACAGGCTCTCATGACTCTCTCTCTCTAGTTGCAGAAAACGGCTTTCTCCAACTTTTCCAGGCCTTACAGATAGGCCTTGTGGGGAATCCAGTAGCCTTGCAGCATGGAGAAGTGTGGAACTCTAAGGAAGGAAGAATGCACCAAGAATTGCCAAAAAAAAAAAAAAAAAAGACAGAAAAGGGAAACTACTGACTTTCCAAATCTCAGCTAAACCTGAATATATGACTGGTCACA
Source organism: Protobothrops mucrosquamatus (assembly GCF_001527695.2). Taxonomy (NCBI): domain Eukaryota; kingdom Metazoa; phylum Chordata; class Lepidosauria; order Squamata; family Viperidae; genus Protobothrops; species Protobothrops mucrosquamatus. The sequence goes on along the minus strand of NW_015386644.1, from coordinate 341,154 downwards.
GTGACTTCTTTCCTCTATTCTTCTTTCTTACGCTATCAGCCATTCAAGACGCCTCATCTTTTTTTAATCGCCATTGCCTATATCTTGCTGCATTGGGTACTGTTTACCTACAGTGGAGTAAAATGAATCTTTTAACAATTGTTGACTGCAATTATTGACAGGTTGGTATATGATTCTTTTCGAAAAGAAAAAAAAAACACTCCTAAAAAAACGAAATCTTAATTGGTTGTTGGAAATAACTATTTTATGTGGATATAAAGTGGGACTGAAATTGAAAAGACTTTCTTCTAAGGAAGATATTAAGGCTGGAGATGGAAGCTAAGGAAATCATTATTTTCACTGTCCTAGATCCAGAAAAGCAAACAAGTGAAATCTGTTGTAGTAAATGTTTTTGCCTCTTGTTGTAAATCCATTAATGCTTTCTCTCTGTGTGTAGTTGTATGAAATAAACATTTATGGCTCATATTATGGAATTGGTTTATGAAGGGGACTGTAGAAAGCAAATGGCCATCCTGGCAGGTTCATGCCCACTTGGGTTTTACTCCCAAATCAGTAACACAAATAAATTCAGTTTTCGATGTTTAAAATGCAGATGTGTCACCTTGAAGGACTATATACTCTCTGCTTCCAAAATGGCTGCTGCCTTCAAAGAAAGGACACAAAGGGCGGTGTTGCTTTTGATTCCAATTTTTAGACTTGCCCAGAAGAGGAAGCCCACTTTTGGGGTGATTTTACTGAATGCTATAGAAAATAACACTTTACGGTTACCAAAAGAACAGCAAAGAATAGGACTTTCCTCATTCAAAAGCACCCTAGTTTAATTTTGAACTAGCTTTGCATAAAAGTGAGGCATCCTCTTTGTTCAATTTGGAAAAATGGGTGTCTCCTTCAGTTAAGATGCTGCCCATTGTATGAAATCTCCAAAATCCAATCCCACCCACACCATTGATTCTACAAACCTTGAAACAATCCTGCATGCATGCATATATATATTCACTTGGAAGGAAGTTCCACCTAACCTTTCAAAACTTAACTTCCAAGTCAGCTGTACTTGTACAAAGCCTTGCATTGCAACATTCAGCTAAGTCTTGCTGTTCTCCAGCAAGAGATATTTCATCTCTATTTTATTATTATTATTATTATTTTTTAAAGATATAATATAGACACCCACTCTAGTGGACTCTGGACGGCTTACAAAATACAATACTAAATTAGAACAATTAAAAATATTAACTACAAATCCTTCATTGTTTAATATGTATATTTAGAACAAATGGACTCTCTCCTTTGCCAGGTTTTTGGGGCTATTTTCCTAGACTTAACCTGTATAAGTTAAGGGGAGAATGACCAGCAAGGCGTTTTTGCCGCATTTATGCAAATTCCTGCACCAAACCGTCTGCTTTGCAGTTTTTGCCGCAGACCCTTCACGTGGATGAGCTCCCAGCCTGCTAGTGTAATGCTGGAAATATAGGGTGGGGGTGTGTTTCAGGCAGGGAGGGGCCCCTTTGGAACCAAGAAAGAGCCTAGCTAGGCTAATGGTTCAGCAGAAAGTCCATAGAGCGAAGGACTCTGTGTGTGCAACATTCATTCGAGCCCAAACTAGGTTTCTTAAAAGAAAAGGGAATTATGTGGTTGAGAAAGGAGCTTCTATACACAAGGTAAGAAAAAACAGTGGCAGAAATGGTGTTGGGGGTGATACACAAGGCAACCACGACCCTCAGTTTCTAAGTTTTCAAAGGGTAGCATATTGCAAAGGTTCTCTGCTTGCCTTTTAGCATTCTGGAGGACTTCTGACCTTTGGGGAAGAAAAGAAGGAAGGAAAGAGGAGAAGAGGATGAAGAGAGGTGGCAATTTTTTTAAAATAACTTAGTTAGCAGTGGAACAAGAACAAGGTTCCTATGGGCTAGTGTGTTCGTGGTTTCAAAAAAGATGTAACCCTGATTCATTGTATGGAATGCTGCTCTCTATGTAGGGGGGTCAATTGTAACCCTACCCCCTTCAACTTCTGGTTTCTAGATAAAGTGGAGGACACCCATATTCCCCACTGCCAGCTGGGGTTCATAGGTGCAGGAATTCCAAAGACAGGGCTGTGAATTGCTGGGGGAAGCGCTATTCTACACAATTATCTTGGAGCTGTGAAATGAAAGCCCGTTCTGACGATAGCCTCCTGAACCACAATCAACCAGGGGCTTCTTGATGGAGAAAAGCTCTTTGTTTAGCTTAGCTGCATCTTTAAGGCAGAAGAGCATCCTGTTTAAAATTGTCAGGAGAATATACTAATGGTTCCTTCCTTGGGTGATGTGGAAAAAAACAGTTGCTCATTAAAGGCTATAAATGCTAGTTTGGACCGCATCATCATACAATTTCACTCAAATAAATGGAGCTAGAATAAGAATTGCCATAGATATTTGAAAAGGTGCCCTTTCTTTTTTTCTTGTATTGTGAGGAGGGTGTATCTCCCCACGGGTGAGTGACAAGAATTATACCAGAGAAAATAATGTAAAAATAAAAGAGTTGTGTACAAGTTTACAAATCAGAAAAAACAGGGTAGCAGGCCAATCCCTTTCAGTAATTCTATTGTAAATTATAAATTTTGGGGAGTTATTTGTAAAAAAAACACAAAACAATAAAGGCGGGATACAAAAAAATAAAAATGAAAATGTAATAAATGCACACAAGCAAATTCATTCCGTTTCCTAAACAGAGGAGGGAGAGGAAATGAATTCCCCAGAGAGAAATTTAGACAAATTCTGGAGGAATCTATGAACCTTCTACTTATTGTCTACAAATGGGGAATGCACACACTGGTCCACCCTCCAGCGTAGAGGAAAGTTTGCTGAAGGTGCTTAAAAAGGCTTCTCTCTCTATGAAATCTGGGGCTGCCCATAGACCCCTGAGCCTAATTGTTACTAACTGCAGTTTGCACCTTACTTATATGGCAACAGCAGGGTAGTTAAGCGCCTGAGCTGCAGAATCTTGTTGCTGTCTTTAACATAAATCGCCTTCAAATCTTGACCCAGTTATTCCAGAAGCCTTCAGATGGTTTAAGGCAAAGCTAGTCTCTCTCCCTTTCACACTGCAGTACAAGAATCCCACCATATTGGTCCCTCTGACAAGGCTGCTGTAAGGCTTGCAGAGAGAAGGTATGTAGGAATGTCCTTGCTGTTGCTAGGACCCGCCTCCTCAATGTTCCTTTGTTTCTGATTCCGCAACCAGGCTTCTGAACATCTCCATATCTTCCTAGATATAGACCAGCATGCTTGGGCTGCTGTTTACAGGAAGGAAAGAAAGAAGATGCTGCGCCAATCGATCCAAATGAAAGTACCACTCCCAAAATGGAAGACAATCCCAGCAAATCGCCTAGTAACCAGAATGACCGAGAACAGCAAATATATTTTTTAAAAAATAGGGGATAACTGGTTTTGGAAATATCCAGGTTAAAGATAACCCCAGCAGATCTCCTAGTACTCAGAATGACTAAGAAAGGCAAGTGTTTATCAATAGGGAATAACTGATTTTGGATGTATGAAAATTGAATAAAATCATGTTTCTAATGAAGCTTCTGTTTCACCCTGAACTGTAACAAAAAAAACATATGTGCGTGCCGGTCTGATAGATTGTATGTGGATAGTACATGGGATGTGTAACTAGACTGGCCTTTTCAGACAGCAAAAATGCAGTATTTTGTCTTCAAGAAGATCTAGTCAGAACTTGTGATGGTGGCAGTATGTGAGCACAAACTAGCCCACCTCATTTTAGTCAAGCGTATTAGTAAAAGCAGCCCAGTCTAAGGTTCAGCGGGTCATGCAAATGCAGAACCTTGTGTTTGTTCATTTAGTAAACCATGGCTACATTAACTAACCTTGAATAAGCCTGTGCTAAATGTTACAAGGACTCCTTTACTGGTAAGAAAGACAAACAGAAAGAGAAAGAAGCTTGTGTTTAAATTTATATACCCCCATTCATTCTCAACAATATGTGAGAATATATAATATTCATTCTCAACAATATATATGAGAATATACAATGATCATTCTCAACAATATATATGAGAATATACAATATTCATTCTCAACAATATATATGAGATTATACAATGATCATTCTCAACAATATATATGAGAATATACAATATTCATTCTCAACAATATATATGAGATTATACAATGATCATTCTCAACAATATATATGAGAATATACAATATTCATTCTCAACAATATATATGAGAATATACAATGATCATTCTCAACAATATATATGAGAATATACAATGATCATTCTCAACAATATATATGAGAATATACAATGATCATTCTCAACAATATATATGAGAATATACAATATTCATTCTCAACAATTATATATGAGAATATACAATGGTCATCCTCAACACCACTCATACAGAAGCAACATTAGGTGTCCCAAAGGTGCTTTTTCACGAGGGAACTGGACTTTCTTTTTTCTTTGAAGAACCTTCTTCAGCTCTTTTTCCAAGAGAGAGAGAAAAAATACTCCAGTTGCCTCGTGAAAAAGCATCTTTGGGACAACCGGGACCTGGATGGCTGAGAGTCTCCATAAACATTAGATGTATGTAAAGAACGGTCTCGGCAGCCACGTTTTTGGTTCGTTGGCCTTCGCTCTCTCCCAAATCAGAAGCAACCGGCGCTTGCTTTGAAATCCCATGAAAATCAATGGGAAGCAGACCTCCGCGCTCGCGTGTCCGGCTGCAATCTTGGCGCTTACAGTGGGGCTCCGCGGCCTGCTTGGGCAGAAGCCGGTGGCGGCCTTAATCCGCGTGCCTTCAACTCAGCACTAATCTAGCTGTTCTTTCCAGCCGTGCACGGCGAAACGCGTTTACCTGAAGCAGGACCGTGTGAAACCAAACGGGCCTGCCTTCCTCCCGAAACTTGCGGGTAGGGAAAGGAAGGAAGGGACTTCGATTTCCCGTCGCAGGCGCTGGGCTCACGGCTCGGTTTCACGAGGCGGGCTCAGCTTTCCCAGAGAGGAGGGCAACGGACGCTGGAAGGGGGTCCCCGGAACAAAGCGGTTTCGAGGTGCCTTGGGCCGGAATCGGGGCCCAAATGCCCGCTTGCCTTTAGTTACTTTTCTACGGTAGACGAAGACACGAAGGAAGAAGCCGGGTCATAAATAACACGTCGGATTTTTTTAATTATTATTTTGATTATCGATAATGAAAAAAAAATTAATCAGGGTTTAATTAAAATATTTTCTTACGTCCCTCATCGGTCGACAAATTATTTCCTCTCTTCATTAAGTTAATTTAGGAGAAAGAAAGGGGGGAATTGAACCATTTTAAGCGAGCTAAAGAAGTGCACTTAGCTGGTTTGATTCTTAAAGTAATAGGAGAGGCCGGACGTTTCCGCCCTTGGAGGAAAGAAAAAAGAAAAAAAAAAGAAATCTTTAGTAAAAATCTGCAGGTAAAAAAACTACTAGCTTTTTTAGTATCAAAGTCCAAGGAGAAGTGGAAGGAAGAAGGAGAGGAAGGAGAGGAGAGGAGAGGAGAGGAGAGGAGAGGAAGGAAGGAAGGAAGGAAGGAAGGAAGGAAGGAAGGAAGGAAGGAAGGAAGGAAGGAAGGAAGGAAGGAAGGACAATAACCAATGTAGAAAGTGCAGCAGTTGCCATATGGGAATCGAGCTAAGGCGCCCAGTGCAGTAACAAAAGCCTAACTCTCATCTAGCCCAGAAATGTCAGAAGGTAGTTTCAAAGAAAACAAAAGGTGCCTTGAGAGTAGTCCAATCATGGTGGAGGTGGCAGAGATCAAGACAAGCACCCCGGCCTGTCCATCCGTTGATGCCCCGAAGTCTTTGGCCAAGGTTCCCAGCAGCAGAAGGAGGAGGAAGAAGAGCTTAATTTGCTGGGACCGAGGCTTGTGCTTCCAGGTCTCTGTCGGCTTCCTTTTTGATCTCTCCTTCCTTCCCCTCTTGCTGAGTGGCCGGGAACTTGTCCTTGTTGTTCTCTTTTTTCCATTTCATCCTCCGGTTCTGGAACCAGATCTTGACCTGCCGCTCGGTCAGTCCTAGCGCGTGGGAGACCTCGATCCTCCTCTTCCTGGTCAAGTAGGGGTTAAACAGGAACTCCTTTTCCAGCTCCAAAGTTTGGAAACGGCTGTAGGTTTGCCTCCCTCTCCGCCTCCCGGGAGCGGCTGTTGGAAACAAAAACCACAGCGTTTCTTTACAAAAGGAAAAAAAAATATTAAAAAAAAATAAACCAGGAAACAAAACAACCAAAAGCAACGGCTTGGCTCGCGGCCCCGGCGCTTTTAGGCTTTCCTGTCCCAGAGAATAAAGTATGTTGAACAAATTATTTTCCAGTGCCCAAAGCATGAGCTCTGGCTGTTTATTCAAATCTCTTCCTCAGTTACAACTAACAGAGTGAATTAACTTGCTATAAATGCAAGTACTCTTGAGTGTACCCGTACGTGATCCAAACGCAGTTTTAACACTCAGAATAAAATCTGAAATATTATCTGGTTTGTTCTGGTTTCTTTCAAAATATCGTTTTTTAATGCCACAGTTCAAACAATTTGTGGTTTGGGCGTCGTTTTAAGAAATCCTTATATTATCAGAAACAATTGTACCGAGTGTGTTGTTAACAAGGAATTATCGCTATCACAACAGTATAATGTAACTGTGAAAGGAAAATGAAAGAAAGAAAAAGGGGATTGACGGAATAACTGGCAGCTCGATTTAAGAGGGGAAGAAAAGAAAAGAGAGAGAAAAAAGTAGAAAGAAAGCAAAAAGAGAGGAGACAAAGAAGAGAGAGAGAGAGAGAGAGAAAAGAAAGAAAGAAAGTGAGAAAGTGAGAAAGAGAGAGAGAGAGAGAGAAAGAAAGTGAGAAAGAAAGAAAGAAAGAAAGAAAGAGAAAGAAAGAAAGAGAAAGAAAGAAAGAGAAAGAAAGTGAGAAAAAAGAAGGAAAGGAACGGGAAGAATAAAGGCAATCAGTTTGGGAGAAAGTGAGAAAGAAAGTGAGAAAAAAGAAGGAAAGGAACGGGAAGAATAAAGGCAATCGGTTTGGGTCCAACCTTGTGGTCTCATCCAGGGAAACACTGGAGAAGAAGACGCGCTCTGATTTAAGGGCCTTGGTTCCTCGCCAATATTAGCACAGGACGATTTACAGTCGGGATACTGAAGCAGCTCGGCCTCTTGGTGTGTCGTAAAAATCGTCGGTCGCTGTAAGTTATCGTATCCGTAAAACTTGGTCGGCTCGGCTGAACAAGGCAGGCCGGAGCAGGGGGCTTGCAAAGGAGGCGGGGGAGGCGGGGGAGGCTGGTAAGCCGAGGGGCTCCCCCCGGCCAGGTGCTGCTGTTGCTGCGAGTGGGGAGGAGGAGGAGGAGGAGGAGGAAGAGGAGCGTGGGGAGAAGGGTGGAAGTAGTCCGCGCCGCTGACGGCCGGGCCGGGCCCGGGAACCGGCGGCGCAGGGGGGTAGCCTGAGGCGGCGGCCGCGGCTGCAGCGGCCGCGGCGGCTGCAGCGCTGTTCCCGTAGAGCAGGGCGGCGGCGGCGGCGGCGGCGGCGGGCGCAAAGTGACAGTCGTAGTAAGCGGGATTGATGGGCGGCTCGCCCCCTCCTGCCGCCGCCTTGTACTTGGAGTACAGCGGATTGACAAAGTAGGAGCTCATCGGAGGGCGGGGGGCGAGCGGAGGCGCCGCCAGCCGCAGCAGCAGCAAGTCCAGGAGAGCAGCAGCAGCAGCGTCCGCCGCCACCACCACCACCGAGGCCTGCGCAGCCGCCGCCCGGATGACCCAGCTGCTCGGCCAGGCTGCTCCGGCGGCTCTGCCTGCCTTTGCGGACGCACACTGGCGTCGTGGAGCAGAGCCGGGCCGTAGTCGCTGGCCGACTGACCTGCCTCACTGCTTTTACAATTTCCTATTAGGCACACACCAGCCCTGTCGCCGCCACACACTCACTTCACAGGGGCCAGAGTTCAGGGCAAGGCAGGAGAGCAAGGCTTGGCTTGGCGCGCTCAACCTCCGGAGGCCAAAACGAAGTCCCGAACTAAGTATGGAGAGGGAGAGGGGGGGGGGATCCGAGCCCGCCTGCCCTACTTCCTAAAGTAGCCCCCTCGTTGCCCCTGGCAAGCAGCCTCTCCTCTCTGAGCGTCCCCCCCCCACCCGTCCCGCCGCCCGCTGGTAAGCGCCGGGTTCTCTGCTGCGACGCCCGAGCGCAAAAAGCTCGAGCGGAGAGAGAGAGAGAGAGAGATCAAGGGCAGATAACGCAGAGCGCTCCAGGGGCTGGAGGGGAAGGCAGAGCGAGGACTGCGCCGAGGATCTCCGGCGGGGGGGGAGGAGGAGGAGGAGAAGAAGAAGCGATCGAGTGGAGAAGGCCCTTCGGACTTTTAAGGGAGGCGGCCTTCGGGACCGGCTGGGGGAGAAACGGGTTGCGCTGCGCCGCCGTTGCGATCCAGGCTAAGGATAGAGCCGCTCCGCATCGAAATCGTCTCTTCGAGAAGCCGCGTGTCTCTGAACATGTGCAAAGCGCTGGCCAGCCTGGAGAAGGAAGAGGGCTTCTGCTTTCGGGTCAAAGGGCCTTGCCGAGCCTCCAAAACAAAACAAAACAAAACGCCAAAGCGTCGCCGAGTAGAGGAAGCGGATGTAGTTCCCCGGCCGGCGGTCTTGCGCAAGCGGGGTCCCCAAGGGCGCCAAAAGGGACCCGGGCGACCGCGAGGGCCCGGGGGGGGGGAAAGGGACTTACGATATCCCGCGACCGCTGTCGTGGAGGTCACATTAGTCGCCCTTTCAATGCCTTTGCTCGGCCGGGCCTGCGTCTCTCGGCTTGCTAGGGTAGCGCGGGCCGGAGGAGGAAGGCTGGAGGCGAGCGCGCAGAAAAGCCAAGCCGGCCGAGCGGGGGAGGAGAGGGGAAAGGAGAGGAGAGGAGAGGAGAGTGAGGGCGGCGGATGCAGCGGGTAGGCCGCGGGCAAATGAGATGCCCATTTCCCCTTGACGCAGCGCGGCGGCTCCCGGGTTCATTGGCCCTTAATGGCAATCATGCCCATGAATACGCTTTCCACAATTTCCCCCTCGCGGGGCGTCGTTAGCCCAGCCAAGCAAGCGACCGGCATCCCGGAAAGGGCGCGCTGCGGAGGTGGAGGAATGTTTCTCCCGGGAGAGAGAGAGGAGAGGCGAAGTCCGGGAAGAGCCGAACCCAGCACGGCCCGTACCTTCCTTTCCAAAGCGGAGGCGAGGACTGGGGTGGGGGGGGGAACGGAGGCTGTCTTGGGCCAAAGCGCGTTTCTGGAGCCCCGGGCGTTGCTCTCGAGTCGGACCGAGGGTCTTCGGGGGAACGTCCCGGCAGGCGCGCAGGCGGGGAGTGGTGTGACTCGGCCGAAAGAGAGAGAGAAAGGTCGGAGAAGACTTTCTAAGCCAGTGTTTCTCAACCTGGGCAACTTTAAGATGGATGGACTTCAACTCCCAGAATTCCCCAGCCAGCTTTGCTGGCTGGGGAATTCTGGGAGTTGAAGTCCATCCATCTTAAAGTTGCCCAGGTTGAGAAACACTGTTCTAAGCCCTCCTGCCGAGCCGGAGCCTCCTTAAACTGGAAGGCCCGGCAACACCCCAGCTTTCGCCCGGTGGAAATGGTGTGTGGTGCCCAGGCAAGGAAAACAGAACCTGCAGAGGGCATTTTTTTTTAGCCAAAGAGTCAAAATCCTGGATTTGGGAAGGCTGGCAGACAGCAGTGATTTTAAGAGGCGTTTGGCCCCAACACTTCAGCCTGCACACACTGAGCAAGCCATAAAGTCCAAGCCCCAGCCCAGCAGGGTCCTTAAAAAGAGCTCCATCACCTTGTAAGCCTCTATCATGTATGTCTTCTTGGGGGGGGGGAAGTAGGGGGAAGATCTGAGCCATGTTAACACATGAATGCTGTTTCTCTGGATTAGCCGTTGTCATAAATTGTCTCTTTTTAAGGTATGTAACTGTGCCTGTGTTTTTATTCTGAACTCACTTACAGCAAGAGTATTACACCCGCCACAATACTGGCAACATACCAGGACAGATTTTGGACTGTCTTTTTTTTTCCCCCATTCTCACACACAGAGACTTAAAGGAGGCCTTATTTGTCTTCCAGTCACCCTGTGTGTATTTCCAGGAATGAAAGAAGTCAAGCTGGGCTCTGTCACTTCACAGACACATTTGAGCCGTGCTCTTAGCAGCAGACAGGGGCGGTTTGCCATTTGGCTTCTTCTGGGACTCCCCGGCCTACCCCTGCTGGGTCTCTGCTTGAGCTTTCCTGATGGTGTTCCTTCCAAGTTGCGTCCCTGCTTAATTTGGGCTCATCCAAGTGCTGCCATCTGCTGAGAGCTTTAACTGAATATTATAGCTGCTGCAGTTGAAAGCAGAATGGAAGAACAAAAGATTACAACAATTGACACCAGGTTTTGCTCCCTCTCTCTCTCTCTCTCTCTCTCTCTCTCTCTCCCTCCCTCCCTCCCTCCCTCCCTCCCTCTTTTACACATGACTAACTGGGTGCCATGGTTTTTGCTTACCATTATAAATTTAATATGCAAGCCACTGTAAGTTGCCTCTGGGATTGAGGCACTGGTACAAGTTTAATTAATAAAATATCCCTAAGCGCACCTTGAAGGCCCTTGGGTGGCAAAGCTTCTGCAAGCTCTGTTTTGTTTCCATAAAATCAACATTAACCTCTTGATAAAATAAAAATAAACAACGTACACATTTCTATAGGTCTCACTTAATTTCCTGACTTGTGCTTTAAATACAAAAGAATGGCCTGGAAATTCGTATTTTTCATGTGCACATATGCAATCTTTAATCATTAACTTTCATTGATATAAGTATTTTAGAAATACTGAATTGCTTATTTTACCCCATAATTAATTAAAACATACTAAAGAACAGTCATGTTCACTTATGCTGATGAGAAAAAATAAAATCCATGTATTTTCTTCTTTTCTGTTTATTTCCAAACAGAGGGTATACATATTTTTAAACAATTATTCTGTTGGACAAAGCCGGGAAATTAGAAGAGAATAGAGCGATATCGCCCTCTAGTGGCAAAAAACAATAATAATCTAAACTGGCTTTCCGAATAAAATCCCATCAGTTTTTTTCTACAAAGATTAGGAAGTTAACTCTACTGTCTTTTAATCTCCATTAATAAGAAAAATAACATATCTGTGCTAATTTTCCTTGTATGAATATTATTGATCTAATCCAAAATTTAGAGCAAAGTGTGCATTTATTACAAAATTACCAATCGGTTTTATAATCAGTATTGTAAGATAAAAGTATTATTGTATATGCCTTGTTTGGCATTTTTAGAGATTGCAGAATAGTTAACCGTGAATTTCAGCGTTGTCCTCTATTAGCAAGCATATAAGGTATTTCATTATTAGGTCTTTTTTCTGAACCAAGTGTCTTATTTAAGAGGGAAATATAAATATAATTTAAAGACACTATGAAGTCTGAGCTAATTTAATGTGGTGTGAATTTTTTCACATTTGTTTTTGTTTTCATATTATAGGCTTTCCCTTTTGAACTTGATTTTTAACTTAAAATCCTGACTGCAACCTTCATTTCCCCGCTTGTGCGTGATGTTATGGTCACAATCCTTCCCTTCCACATCATGATAAAAACGGTCTTTCAAGCACATGTAAGAACAGGCCACTTGGAAGGGATTTAAGATGCCCATATTTCCAACCAGAATCCATCAGACTAGCTAGTAACATTCTGAAATCAATACACATGGACTTGGATTAACCCTGGGAAGTTTAGATTCATCTCAGCTCAACCCAAAAGGCTGATAGCTTTTTTTCTTGCTCTAAATTGCTATGTCTGGTAAGTCTGAGAGAGGTCTAATTTTGACACGTCTCTTAACTTGCTTTTAGCCCCTTCCCAATCTGTTTTTTTTTTAAAAAAAATGATTTCTGCTTTTCTAAACTGATCCTCCAATGGCAATCCCAACCCAAGAACTGTCCCAACTTTTCCAGGGTTGGCGTCTTAACAGTTGATGTTTATGGCCCAACTTTTTAAGACCTCATTTTGTTAGCGTTTGTGTTTTTGCCCTTTCCAAAATACCCCACAAACATCAAAATAATGGTGGTCTCAAAAGTACCATCCCATATCGTAAACTCATTAGGTCCAGACGTCTGCTCTTTTCAATGGTTTTATTATACCTTGGCTCTTCCTGTTTTCAAAAAGAATGATAGGCAGAGAGTTGGCGATAAATAGAGCAGCAATCCAGCACTTTTTTCTCCGGCCTTTATCCTTCATGCTGCTGGGTAGGGAGCAGGGGAAAGGGAAGTACGATACCATCTCCAGATCTAAGAAGCCTCAAAGTCCCTGAGGCAGTTTCTCTGTGTTTAAATATTTGTTCAGATACCTTAAAAGGCTGTATTTCTAGATTCTTAAATTCGGCATAGAGCTTATGCCCGTTTTGTCTATTTATTATCTATCTATCTATCTATCTATCTATCTATCTATCTATCTATCTATCTATCTATCTATCTAAATCTGATTTCCTGAAGTCAATAGGACTTCACAGTCAGTTGGCGGATTTTAGCAAACTTTTTAAAAACACAGGCATGTAAATATAGTCAGAACAAGTTACTTGGCTAAATATTTGATTGACGTAAGCCCAGGATTAAATAGGCATTAAATATTATTGGCACAACTGACCAGGTAAAAGAGGGATTTATCATTTTTTATGGCCTAGATTTATTTAAAAAAAGAGGAAAAAAGTTCCAGGAGATACCATTTGGACATACAGAATAATTGTGACTTGATTTCTGCTCTTTATTTTGATTGACAAATAAAGATTTGTTAATCTCACCGTTCTCCCACCTCATAAAAAGAAATAGTTCCAAAAACCTTTGTACTTTTTTATTTTCTGAACAAGTAATATGTTTGTAGGATGCCATCAAGAATAATACTGTTGTTTCCTAGGTTGGTAGCCAGTTGGGAGTGGAAGATGATCCTTCAGTCACTGAAAAGCCAGTCACTGTATTTTAGATTAAGGGTGATCTAGTAGAAACCGTGGATTTGCAGACAGTTTTGGAGACAGAGATGGCCAAGCTGTGGCCTTATAGCAAGCAGCCAAAGGCACTTATGTCACACTGAGATCTGTCTTCCCACTTGCTTTCCCCTTCAAAAGCTGAAGATTTTGTTTTCATGAGCCCAAATTTTATTCCAGAACCTAGGACACATGCAAGTAAATAAACAAATAAACAAAAAACAGGGAACAAGAAGCAAATAATAATAGAAGATAATGAATTGGAGTTTTTTTTATCACAAGATATCAGGATCTGAAGATCAAAATTGAAAGATTATGGCATAAACCAGCCATAGTTGTCCCAGTGGTTATCAGCATACCGGGTGCCATATCCAAAAATCTTGGATGACACTTAGAAAATCTGTGCATTGACAACATACCCATCTGTCAATTGTAAAAGGCCACACTGCTTTGAGTCACATACATACTATGCCAATATATTATGACATCTTAGGTTAACACCAACACCAGCTACAGAACTGGCAGTTGTGCTTCACATTGTTGTGAACAGATAATAATAATTCATTCTTAAATAGAATCACAAATAAAACAAAAAATACAGACTGTGAACCAAAGTGTTTTAGGCCTACAAACATTAATAAAGTTTCAAGTACCACTCTTAATACACTGCATTGAAGAAAGGAAGCTGTGCTTAAATAATAATAATATATTATTAATAATATTGGCACTCTGGATGCCATACCAAAACATCTTGGATGGCATTTAGAAAACTTCTCAGTGACAAAATTTCCATCTGTCAACTACAAAAGGCCACTGCTTGGATCCATAAATATACTATACGGATTATGATTACAATATGACATCCTAGGTTGGGAGGAACGCCACGAGAATAAAGGCCAATCTCATAACTGGCAGCTATGATTTCACTTTAAAAAAAAACCATCTGGCTATGTAACCATAATAATAATAATCCCCCTTAATTTTAGAAAAAAAAACCTACCCTGCTTGGAATTGCCTATATTCTTAGAGACTACCTTAATAATTCTTAATAATTTTTAGGTTCTTGGTTAAGACTTGAATTATTAAATTTCCACCAGTCCTTGACTATGAATCTAACTGTGGGTAAGCCATACATAATAATCCCCATTCTCATCCTTCTTTCTGACATGAGTCTTGGAAAACTAAGTAGGCAGAACCCAGAGAGATGGGGGAACAGTCAAACTGTCTTTGAGGAAGTGCAGGCTTTGCGTGCTAATGCATTAAAACAGCTTGCTTTATAATTCAGGATTATCGTGAAGCTCCTTAACTTTGCTATAACTCTGGGCAAGACACTGGAAAGGGGGGGTGGTGAGGTTTTCTAAGTCACTTTTGCGAAGCACTTCAAACAATAAACTCCCCCCAAATAATATGCACTCACTATATGTCAAAACCAAGTGAAAGGTGGGAGAAAAAAACAGCTTTTCAAGTCTTCTCTGCCCAAAAGCCTTTCCCGCCCATCCCTTTTCATTCTAAAGTATCAAGGGTCGCATATCTTTCATTTTTAAAAAAATCTTCTGATCTAAAGTTTGAATCAATGCACCTGGGGAAAATTTTTTTAAGAATAATTAATTGCTGCAATTCTCTGTACACATGTGCATTTGTGTGTACATGTGTATCTGGGTGTGTATCATAAAAAAAAAATGCTACAATATTTCCACCAAAATACACCCGTAGTTGTTAGTCCCCTTTATTCCCTTTTTCCTTTATTCATTTTTTTCATTTTCATTCTTCGGTTCTGAAACCAGATTTTAACCTGTCTCTCTGTGAGGTTTAAAATCCTAGCGACTTCATAGCGGCGTTCTCGGGTGAGGTACATATTAAAGAGGAATTCCTTTTCCAGTTCCAGAGTTTGGAATTTTGTGTAAGGACAGCGCTTTTTCCGGGTGGAGCGGGCATGGATCCAGTTTGCAGCGGGGTTATCTGAAAAGGAGGGAAACAGGAGAGGGGAAGAAAATAAGGGAGGGGAGGATTTGGTGAGGGGAGAAGGGCAGCCACGGGGGTGGGGTGGGGGTGGAAATGAGAGGAAGGTTGTTAAATTAATTTCAGAAGTCTCCCTGTGCTTTTCACAACCGAGGAGAGATTATCATAAAATGCCTGAAAAGCCCAGTCTGCTGGCCTGACCGAGTGAGGTCTTCTTGATGACAGAAAAGTAGTTATGGGGTTCCCTTTTTATGGGTGCCTGTTGGTGCTTTGCTGGGATAGGAGTCTAGACGTTTTTATAGGTTAGTAAAACTATCCCTTTTGCACACTGGAGCCTTACAGGTTGGGGCAATAAATCAGCTTGTGTGTGCTTTCTTTTCCTTCCTTCCTTCCTTCCTTCCTTCCTTCCTTCCTTCCTTCCTTTTTCTTTCTCTTTCTTTCTTTCTTTCTTTCTTTCTTTCTTTCTTTCTTTCTTTCTTTCTTTCTTTCTTTCTTTCTTCCTTCCTTCCTTCCTTCCTTCCTATCCCAATTTTCTCCTTTTTTCAAAACTTACTTGGGCCGAGCTGCTGCTCCTGTTTTTCCTCCTTCAGGTCGCTGAGCGGGCTGGGGTTACGGCTGCCTCCAGAGGCTGGCTTGGCCGGGCTGAGGCTGGCGTTGCTGGCGGTGGCGGCGAGGGCGGGTGCACCCAGCCCGGCAGCAGCCGCCGCCGCCGCCGCCTGTTCGCCGGCTGCTGCCAGAAAGGAGCCGCACGTGTAGTCGGAGGGCCCACGGGCGCGGCCGGCGGGCGAGGAGCTCTCGGTCCGTGGGGCCGGAGAAGCGGACGCGGAGGCAGGGGCGCCGCTGGCGGTAGAAGCGAAGCCTCGGGGGTCAAGCGAAGCGGAGCTGGCAGCCTTGCCGATCCCGTAGAGGTGTCCAGCAGCGGCGGCGGAGTCTCGGTCGGAGACGACGGCGGGCGCAGCCGAGAGGGCGGCGTGGCTGCCGCGAAAGGCCGCGTAGGGGTCGAGCCAGGAATGGACGTACCTGGGCCCCTCGCCCGGCCCTCCAAGGGGTGGCGGGGCCACGTACGGAGGGTAGACGCCCGGCAGCGGGGTGGACGGCTGAGCCGGAGCAGGGCGGGCGGGCACGGCGGGCCAGGAGGAGAAGACGGGCGGCTTGGGCGTAAAGCTGCACGGGGCAAACTCCGACCCTTCGGTTACCGCACCCGAGGGGGGCAGGCGGGGGGCGGCGAGGGGGTGACCCCCTGGTAGGAACCGGCCGGGGCCGCCGCCGCCCGCTCTTCCGCCGTACCCTTCCTCGGTGTCAGGGCCTAGGAGCGAGTCCACGTAGTAGTTACCGAGGGGCCCGCCCGACGACATTTTGGGGAGATTCCCTCCGTGGCACGGCATGGGGCGGAGGGGGGGGGGAGAGAGAAGTTGAGGGGAAAAGAAAAAAAAAAGGTTAACACTGTGGAGATTTTTCGCCCGGTCCCGGGAGCAACCCTGGGATTTTGCAGCCTTGCTCAGCCTCAAACTATTGGTCCCTCCGCCCACGTGATCATATTTACCAATACTCGCAGTAAATCAATCCGCTACTTTGGCGGTCGGGAACGTTTGCTGGTATATGATTTTAAAAAAAATTATATATATATATATATATATCTCCTTACCCCGCCCCAACTCATCTGCAACCCATGAAGAGCCCCCCCCCTCCCCTCAAACTGCACTTGAGGAAACGAAGGCCAGCCGCGGCCCTGACATTGTGCGCCGGGGGAGGGGAGGGGAGGGGGGGAGAGAAGGGGAAAGAGAGCGAGAGGACAGGAGCCGAATCCTTCCACGGCCCTCCCGCCTCAGCCAGACGCCCGGAGGGCGTGGCCCTCCCTCAGAGGAGCCAAAGCGCAAATTGGCGGACTATTTCTTCGCCTTCTTGGGCCGGAGTTCGCCATTCGTTCCCGCGCGCGTCCAACGGGCGGAGAGCGCTGACCGAGCTGAGCTCGCTGGCAGAAGGCCCTGAAAGACAGCGAGGAGGAGGAGGAGGAGGAGGAAGAGGGGAGGCCGGGCGGAGGTTGGGGGTGGTGGTGTGTGTGGAGAGAAGGGGAGACGCCGGGGAGCAAAGGAGAGACTCCCGGCCCCCAGAAAGCAAACGCCTAGGGCGAGCAGCTCGTGCAACTGCGCAGTGCGGGGCTCGTTTTGCCGGAGCGAGACTCGGGATCTCTTCCCAAACCGAGCAACAGGAGCCCTGAACGAATGGAAAGGAGGAGGGTGGGGGGGGGAGAGGGGAGAAAGCAGGGTTGCCCCTTGTCTTGTTTGAAAACAGGTGGAAGTCGAGACCTTCTCTCTCCGCGATGATTTTTATGCTTTTCAATAAATGTTTTATGAGATGGCATTTGATTACAGATTAATGCGTTCCGTCGTCTAATAAAACGGACTGGTGGCACGGAGCCTCTCTCTCTCCGTCTCTCTCTCTCCCTCCCTCCCTCCCTCTCTCCCCTCTCTTCCTCTCTCTCTCTCTCTCTCTCCCTCCCTCTCTCCCCCTCTTCCTCTCTCTCTCTCTCTCTGTCTCTCTGTCTCTCTCCGTCCCCCCTTTCCGCCTTCAGGGCTAACATCAACCTGAATGCCAGCCCTTCCCAGAGGTCTGAACTGCAAGGACTTCAAAGAAGCGGCAGTATAACTTCCAGGAGTTGGGGGAGAGAATAAAAACGAATTGAGTGCACCTAGTGAATGGAGCGGCCTCGGCCTTGCTACGCCCCAGCCCGCTGGAAGACGGCAGTCGAAAAGAGGGGTGGGGTGGGTTAGGGTGGGGTGGCGGCACCCCTGCCAACTTCCAGGAAGAAATGCTTTTTTTTTTTACTAGTTGGAAGCCCCCGGCCACCTCCAGTCGCTTCCCCCCACCATCCAATTAAATCGAGGACTTTCACCCGTATTTTACTGCCTTTATTATGGACTGGTGGAGGCCAAGTTTCCGGCTGTAGGTTTTAGCACTAGACTAGAGGAACAATGGTCTCGCCCGTCTTCCAGCAATTCAACTCCTTTTTCATCTCTCTTTTTTTGTTTTTTGTTTTTTTGCAAGCGCGCCCGCGCGCGGCTTTTTTCATTTTCTTTTTCATTAAGGCTAGACCTGGGTTTGCTTGAATGAGGGACGAGATCCGTGGGAATCCAGTGTCTCGCGTCAATTAAAGAAGCCGGACGCTGCTGTCCCGCACGTTTGCCTCCCGAAAGGCGCAGAAAGGCGAGGTGGAGTATTTTCCTAGTACGGTATATATATGCCTCTCCTTTCGGAAATTTGCTAGAAGCCGGCGTGTTTACAGCCCTATTCCTTTTAATTTCAAACAACATCAAAGCCCTCTGTTTATTATGGCGAAGGCACACGTTTATAGGTGGGATGCCCGTGCCTGCGTGCCTATGTGTCTATGCACAAGCACGCACGACCAGCCAGTCGCGCGTAAGGCTGAGAAACGTACCTATCCTAATTGGTGTAACAATGTGGAAACCATTGGCCTCGGCTGGCGCAGAATTTATGTTCAGAATAAAACGGGCTTGGAGACGCTGCCGAAGAAGGCAACGTCTGGGTGTTTCTCTTCACCCCTCAAAGTATGTAACAAATCCAAATTATGTTATGGGCAGCGAGGTGTCCGGATACCAAACTGACTGACATTTCAGCCAGTTAAATGTATAAGGGGAAAAACATGCTCGATCCACCAGATCGAAAGGTATGAGTTTAGAAACATGTGAGGTACATCAGCATATAAACAAAGAAAAACTCATGGGTAAATCATGGGTAAAGTCTTCGCAATACATCCCTGGAAGTTAGTAATGCTCAGACCATTTCCTAAGGAAATTTCCCTTCGCCAGATCGAGAATTCTTCTCAAAAAAACCACCTTCGCGGGCTAAAAGCAGCGGAGGAAGCCAGAACAGAGAACCAAACTCGTGCTCTGAGCTTCCTTTTCCGACGTACTCAGGTATCCTTAGGAAAGCAATACAGCATTTTCGTAAGGACAGAGGCAAGGTCCCGGCTTAGAACGCAAGGTGGGTCAATGGGGCGCCTGCTTTTTGAAGCTGAACACGGATCCAAGCGTTTGGACTTCTGTGGAGTCCTTGGTTTTCTCTCAGCTTGCTTGTTTTCTTGCAGACAGACATTACTTTGCAATGAAACGTCTGGAAGAAAACAGCCACGCTCAGAGAGCTGCAAGGACCCCAGAGTTTAGCCCTGAGCTACAAATATTCTCTTCCATTGGTACCCTTTGGACTTCATTTAAGAGTCACGTTCGTTTGCAAACTCCCACTGAACGCCCCCAGCTTTCTCTCTCGACCTCCTCTTCCTCCTTCCTTCCTTCCTTCCTTCCTTCCTTCCTTCCTTCCTTCCTTCCTTCCTTCCTTCTTTTCTTCCTTCCTTCTTTTCTTCCTTCTTTTCTTCCTTCCTTCCTTCCTCACTCCCTCCCCCCAGCCTCCTTTCACAAAAGATAAACTGACTGCTGGTAATATTTATTTTGCAGGAATGTGGGATGCAAAAAAGTCCCAAGCTCCATTATCTTGACATTTGGTGCAAGAACAATCAAAACGGCCAGGATTGCAGGGAAACTAAAACAGATTTGCACCGATCCATGCCCACATAAATCCCGATCCATGCCCACATAAATCCCGCGCACCCATTGCAACTTGTTGAAAGTGGAGAGGAAAGGGCTATAATGTTCAGACAGAGGGACAAAATTATTCCTCTGATTTTCAGAAGGCGACTGAGTAACACTCATTGCAGGTTCCTCAGCAGAGTTAAACACACAGACATACACACACATTTAAAGAAAATAAAGCACAATGTGTGGGAAGTTTCACTTACAGTTTCCCTTGCCTGCTAGATTGCCCACGACCAATATTTACAAAACATCCTGTTTATCCTGCTCCAGAGATTGCCTTACTTTGGTTTGAGGTTTCTGCTTTGCTTGTTTTTTTAAAGCCACTGACCATGTAATCGTGGAAAGGAGGCTTGTGTCGGCCTTAAGTCAAAGATTTTGTCAACCCTGAAAGCTTCCTGGCTACATTGCAACCAGCGCTTAGCCATTGCATTTGCTCTTACACTTAACAGTCCATAAAAAAGAAGGAGAAAGAGGAGGAGGAGGAAGAACAAAATGGGAACTAGTCAATGGCAAGCAGCTTCCCTTTCCTGCATGTCTGTCTTTTTCCAGGCCCGCAGGAAGGGATTCAGCCAACTCTTGGCTGCTCAGATTTTCTGGAAAGATGAATGGAACTCAGTAACTTTACAGAATTTATTGCATTATACATGCAAATAAGACATGCACAAAAAGGAGACATATTGCTTGTAAAGACCACAATTCCACATATGCACCACAAGGAGAGAGAGAGAAGGATACATCCATAGCTGTGGATGAAAGAGACTTTGACATGAAGCACAAATCTAACACATGGGAGGATGGAGATGGAGATTTACATCGTCAAATGTGCTCGTTTGTCCTTTCTTTTGCTTCCCAAACCCGGGAAGCACATTTATTAATTTATTTTATTCAATTATTGTTAAACTGTTGTCTATATTCCAAATGTTATGGCCCATGTAGTAGCCCCCACATAAATACCCCTTGTTTAGTTAAAAGCATAAAAAAATACATTGTCCGAACAGTCAACAGCTCTAATAAGTTAAGACCAAGTTATAAGGATCAATCAGAATTTACCCTGCATTACGATGAAGGAAAACAAACTGTACATGTGAAACGAAGAGAGAGAGAGAGAGAAAGAGAGAGAGAGAGAGAGAGAGAGAGAGAGAGAGAGAGAGAGAGAGAGAGAGAGAGAGAGGGAGGGAGGGAGGGAGAGAGAGAAAGAGACAGAGAGAAAGACATATCATAGGAACATACATGGACATTTGCATCACTAAAAATAATAACAAAAGGTCACATTCTATCAGAAAATTTAAAAATGGAACACGAAGGCATGTACCCGTCGCCCGCTACCCACCCACCCACCCACCCACCACCTGGGCCAGTCTTTCTTAATCATGGGGCAACCAATGGTAACAGCATTATGGCCAGCCCAGGTTGTGCGGTTTAAGAGAAAGTCAGATTAGCAGTCAGTTCTCGGATTCGGTTCTCCCTACTCATCTTCTTGAGTTTCATTCTGCGGTTTTGGAACCAGATCTTGACCTGCCTGTCAGTGAGGTTTACGCTCTTACTGATCTCTAGGCGGCGCTCTCGGGTGAGATACATATTGAACAAGAATTCTTTCTCTAATTCCAGTGTTTGGTGTTTAGTATAAGGGCACCTCTTCTTTCTGCCACTCTTTGCCGTTAACCAATTGCTGGTTGGAGTATCAGACTTGGCTTCCTCTAGTGAAATCGAAGGGAGAAGGGAGGGGGGAGGGGGGAGGAAGACAAGACAAAACAAAACAGAAAAGAAAGGACCTCAGTCTTTTATACCATAGCCTTGGCCATGAACCCATTTCCATTGTGTCTGACCAAAAGGATGCTTTGCCTTGTGGGTATGAAACGTTGCCAGAGTAGGTGCCTACATGAATTCAGGAAGAAGTGTGATTTTTTTTTTGTTTAAAAAAAACCCCATTCTTTCCACATTAGCTTTCTTAAAATGCCAGCAACACACAATTTACCAGGATAGGGACTGTTCAGTTATATTCTTTGTGGCATATAGAATATATACTAGAATATAGAATACCTTATTTGGCCAAGTGTGATTAGGCACCCAAGGAATTTGTCTCTGGTGCTGAAACTCTCAGTGTACATGCAAAGCAACAAAGTAATCATCATCATCATCATCATACCAATAAGGGAGGGTAATAAAGACAATAAGAAGGTAATAATAATAATACTACAGCCATACAACATGGGTAGATATATACTTGGACATAGACAGTATTGTGAGAAAAAGGTGTTCAGCACTCTGTTTGGGAACAGGCACATTTTGGTTCAACTACTACCATTTCATGGGGACTGTTTCAATCCTGCCGCCTTGTCAACAATACTACCTTAATGGGTGTGACTTTTACAATCAGCCCACAGTCTTGTAAAACACTGATTCTAACCAAAAGATTGGAGGGAAAGCCTCAATTAAAAACCTTCTGATCTCACTCCTGCCATTGAACATTAAAGCAGGGATGTTTCAAACTCTTAGCTCACCCCAAAGCTTGAACAATGAATACCAAATAGAGCAAAGGTATTTTTTTTCCCATTTTCCTTTAAGTGTTCTCTCCACTCCACCCTCACATTAGATGCAGAATTTAATCTTTGATTTGTGTGCAATGCCCGTTGTTTGTTTGTTTTTTATTTTAAATGTACACTATAAGGTCAAATTCTCACCAGGGGCTGCAAAATTATTTGTGGACGGGGAGGGGGCTTCTTCTCCCTCCACCCCTCCGGAGATGAAATCTCCTGTGGCTCGCCACCCGTTCCTTTTAAAGAATAATGAACTTAGCACGTTTGTGTTAAGTATTTAGTAACATTCTCCTCCAAACTATAATCAGCCGTTGGAGACTTAAACTGGATCCAAAGGCTGAACTTCCTGTCTAGTTAAAAAAAAAACAAAAAAACAACCCACACACACACACAGCAAGGTTGTTTCTAACTGCCTCCCTCTTTCAAACTTTATCTGGTTCTGCGCCATCTCCTCCGAACGAAGAACACTCTTATTTCTGAAGTGTCTGTATACCCCAGTGAGATTAATGAAAATCCACAGAGGAAAGGCTGGATGTTAGTGGGACTGGTGGGTGGGGTGGGTGCTGAACAGACCGCAATTTCACAATTCTTGGAATGTTCTCTTTGAACGCCCAGCCCAAGGAGGGTGTGTGTGTGTGGGGGGGGGGAAGCAAGTTCCAGAGCCGGGAAGAAAAGTAGGGCACAGACTGCAGCCAGCCCCGAGCTGCCCCCAGTTTCCCTGGGCGTCTAAGACCTGGAGGACCCAACCGAGGGGAAGAGGGCGACGGGGCGAAGTGAGGACAGGACAGGACAGGACGGCGGAAGGGAGGGAGGGAAGGAAGGAAGGAAGGAGGGAGGGAAGGAAGGAAGGAGGGAGGGAGGGAAAGAGCGTCCTTTCTGCTGAGCAACGATGGCTGCGCCCTTTTAAGCAGCGTTTTCCTCGCCTTATTTACCGACGTTCCCAACTCGGCAAGCATACCGACCTTTGCTTTCTTTCTCTTGGCTTTCTGGGCTGGAGGCGGCGGCTTCGGCCAGGCAGCTCCGCTCGTCCGGCAGCGCGGACTTGGACTCGGGACTCGCCACCCGAGAGGCTTTGGAGGAGTTCTCCGGCTGGTGCTGGTGCTGATGGCCGCCGCCACCGCCGCCGTTGCTGTTGCCCGGGGTGGCGGCGCCGGCGGCGTTGGCGCTGGGATGTTCACTCGTTTTCTTTTCCACCGGGACTTGCGAGGCGACCTGGCCTTTGGAAGCGCCGCGCGGGTTTAACTGCAGCATGAGGGTGGAAGTGGCTTCGGGGCTGTTGTGGTACTCTGGGGCTTTTCCCCCGGCGTAGGTCTGGCTCAGTCTGAAATAGCCCGGGACGGGGACCTCGGGGTTTTCAACGGGACACGAGTCAGAGACTAACCTCTGGTAGGAAGGAGGGACGTCGGAAGGGGGGCCCAGCTTGGCCCGCTTGTCCGAGTACATGCAGCAATTGGCTTCCTCCTTAATATTGGTCGCAAAGGAGCAAGCGGGCACCTGCTGAGCAACAGGTTGCTCTATGCTGCGGCACGGCCTGCTGGGATCGGCCCAAGTGTCAACCGGAGGGATGTAGGGATGCACGTTCATGCCCATGTTTGGATGACTGACTTCTCGTTTGGCCAGAGACGGCAGGAGTCCACAGGTCTGCATCCCGTACGTGCCGAGGTCTGCGCCGGGCGGCATGTACATGCTGGCGCCGTTGGAGTAAAAGCTGTCGCTCCTGCAGGCACCGATCAAGGAGTCGACTAGGAAGGTGTTGGCGGCGGGAGAGCTGCTGGGAAAGGACATTTTAGGGAGGAATTGGAAGGAGAGCCAGGGTCTCCTTTGTAGGCTGACATCTCTACGAAAACATTCCCGGTGTAATCGTGGATGCCTCCGCACGACCACATGACAGGCGAGCCAATGAGGTTCGAAAACGGCCCGGGAGCCGCGGCCTCCCCGCCGGTCACGTGCTCCCCGAGACGCGCCGAGCCGCGGCGCAAAGGTGGACAACAGCGACACCTAGGACGGCCGCGGGGAAACGCAGGCGCTCAGCCTGCCCGCCCCGGCCCCCTGCCACCTTTCTCCTCCTCCTCCTCCTCTTTCTCTCCCCCCCCCGTGTCTCTGTGTGTATCTGTACCCCCTTTTTAAGGATGTTGTGGGTTTGTACAAAGTCAAACCCGGGTGCACTTGTGCTGCTTTAAAACAAGGAAATGCGATAAGCGGTTCTGAGTAGGGGCTGAGCCTGAATTTAAAGCAGTTTCTCTTGTGCCCGTTTCCAAAAAATGTAGAAACACCTACTTCGGTTATAAGCCCGGATCAGCTACACGGAGGGTAAAAAAGGAGGGTAGGGAGAAACATGGAGGGCACCGAGACAGGCAAGGAAAATGCAGAGCTTTGTGGTTCAGTTTCTGTCCCCAAATGCATTGGGGTCCACTTCCATGAACTGACCTCAACTGTGCCCTCAGAAGAACTGCCCTTACTCTTAGGCCATGCCCACCTTTGTCTTTCTCCTCAGAATTAAACTCATTTTTGGGGGGGAGTGGAACCCAACCAGTAACGTCTCCCTAACAAAAGAAAGGCATGGAGGGTAAGTTGGGAACAGAGAATATCTGCGGGGTGTTGGTCCCCCAGAAGTGCCATTGTTTGGAAAGAATGCAGAAGTGGGAAACATTGTCCTTTGATGGCTTTTCTAAAAGCCTTGGCTTCTGACAAGATCCAAAAGGTAACAGAATTGATTAACACAGATTAAGAGGAATCAGGGCGGATCAATACACTCCTCATCTACATGCTCCAGCCAGTTGGCAATTTTCTTGCTTCTGAAGCTTTTTCAAGAGTTATTCCCTCTGTAGCCACACACAAGGAAGAGATTTTATTAACAAATCAATCTAGACTTTGTAAAGGGTAAGATTAATAGTTGGGATTTAGCATAATAGTGTTCACGTTATGAATTATTGAAAATTATACCATTGATTTTTCCTTTTTTTCTCCTAACCAAGAAGGTCAACTTTTGTTTTAATATAAATTGTCAGATATAAAAGCTGGCCTATTACGATAAGGGCTTACTTTGTTTTTTGTTTTAGTTTTATTAGGTTAAAGAAAAGGGGGGGGGAATCGCTTTTGTTTTAATATACATGTGAACAATATCGCCTGCATCAGTACAACAGAAAAAAAGGTATTATGTTAAAAGGTGTTTTACAATACTTTTATATAATACTGATGAACTGATTAAACACCAATGTATGAGCTCGCCTAAAATAAAACTAGACAAAAGCTATCGTTTTCTTGGCCTAACTTTATACATTTCAAAAATGGCAAGGATGTATAAACTGACCAACATAAAAATAGAATATTCCCTCTGACTGTTTGAAAATTTAGAGGTTTTTGTCTTTAAATATACTTTTTCAATATAGCTTAGGATAACGTTCTCTCTCTCTCTCTCTCTCTCTCTCTCTCTCTCTCTCTCTCTCTTATGAAATAAGTTTAAATAATACATGATTGTGAAATGTCTGGATTTTAATTAAAATTTCGAATATGCTTTTCTCCATTCTCCAGCCCTCTCCCTTCCTTTCCAAAGTGTATTTGATATGCACAGTCCAGCATACCACATTCATTCTCCATTTTTGAAGAATAAATATTAGGCATATTTTGCGGCCATCGGCTAATTGAATTGGTCCCCTCTCTTTCTCCTCCTTTCTTTTCCAGCAAAACCTCAGTCCTAACAAAGCTCAAATCTTTCAAAGGTCGGGTTCTTGTACATCCTTGACCATCTATTGTTGCCAAATTGCTCCTTCACCAGCCTACTGTCTTCAAAATCATTTTCTATCCTTGGGATTGCCAGGGACGGTTTGCTTCCTTCCTCTTCCTCTCTCTCTCTCTCTCTTTTAAAAATACTTCCCTGGCCTTTTCCTGCAAACCTCCCCCGGTTTTGTTTTTTGTTTTTTTTAAATCTCCCTGTGACAATGAGACAGACCTTTCAGAAGCTGATCCGCAGCTGTTCAAATACAACATCAATGCCAGGTTAAGAGCGGCGGGCGCCTTTTACAGCTTTTGTCTGCAAGGATCCGTCGCGCGTCGAGGTCTTGTTTTACCTTCCTAACTTATATTCCCACCCAACACCAGATTTTTTTTTTTTGCCAAAACTCTTTCCCCTGTTGGGCGACTCTTGGCCGTGTCCTGCGTGGGGTGTGGGGAGGAGAATTCAGACAGAAGGTCCCTCGCCGGCGTCTAGGGTGGCGGGCCGGCATAGACAGATCCCGCTTGCTCACCTTCAATTTGAGATCATTATCAGAGCCATTGCTAAGCGTTTGGCCGGGCTGGGAAGCAGACAAAAGTGGAGGTCATGATGCTCGCTCTCTCTCTCTCTCTCTCTTTGGGGGGGCTGGGGGTTTTATGGGCTTCCCAGCCATTTTCCTCCCCCCCCTCCCTTCCCCTCTGAAAACAAGAAGCCAGACGGCCCGCCGAGTTTAAAGCAACCCAATACCTCGTTTTTCCCCCTTCGCCTTGCCTGCGCTTTTTAAGATTTTGCCGTGAAATCTAATCAGGGGTTTTATTCCCATCAAACGGCCCACTCGTACTCAGCAGTCGTCTGAAGGGAGAAGGGCCCTAGCAGGAGAGCACTGTCCGTGGTTGACTTTTTTTTTTAATTTTATTTTACCTCTTCTATTTTATGGGCGTTTGTAGTAGCCCAGTGGTAACGTTAAAACAATAAGCCAGGAGTTAAAACGTTAAAACAATAAGCCTCTGTATCCTGAGAGGCTTAAAGGAATTGACTCGCTTTCGATTTTGCATTTTTTCCCCCTGGATTTGGGGGTGCCAGATATATTACCGCCACAAAGTCTAACCTCCACAATTATTTGGGTCCAGATAAAGATGAATCGGGGTGGTGCCCTCCTGCTCCTAAGGCAGCCTGGCCACGGCCAAGGGCTCCTTTAAAAGATCCTGTTTTCAGCTGAGCAGGGCAAAGTGATTTTAAACGAAGGAATGGGTATATAAATCCAAAGGTAACATTTGTGTAGCACTTCCAGAGAGTGAATAAACATCCTTCTAAGAAGGCTGATTCCTCAGACTTTCTGTGCTTAACGCCACTCAGGTTTTAAATCACATTAAGCTGGAATTGTAGTAATTAACCCGAATAAATAAATCAATATTGTGCCATAAATGAGATATACAATCTGCATTACCGCAAAGGGTTTCCTCTGGACTGTTCCATATTTTTTCCTCCAAAAGAGTGAAAGCCTTAGACGCTCCATTTATACGTCCATGATTATTTGCAGTAAAATATATGTTGACACTACCCTTTTCTGTCTGAATAAATAATAGAATGTAAAGACTGGGAGGAATGTCGTTGCTTAACATTTTAATTTTAATCCTTCAATTTATGCCATGTGTTATACCTGGGCGGGGTTTCCCCAATCTCACTCCCATCCACCCCGAATTCTTGCTGGTGTTTTTTTTTTCTCCCTCCTCTCTTTTATTTGCCTTGATTATTAAAGAGCAGAAGGGAAGAATCCCATCAATCGGTGAAACAGCAAACTGTGAAAACGCAAAGCGGAACTTTTGATCATTAAATATCATGAAAAGACTGGAATTTATCAGAAACAGACAGAAGCATAATACAGATGATCTTCTTCTTTTCGTTTCATTTTTTTTTCCTGTAGGAAGAATTTATAAACAGATCCATTTGCTTACATTTCTCCCTGGGTGCATTAGGGGGGCTTCCTTTTAATTAAGACCCCGTTAACTTACTGCCGGAACAGCACCAAAGTGCCCCACTCTTAATAATATGAGAATTAAATTATTCCATCTTCCTCACCTATTCCACCACAGGCAACAATCACAATATTTCTAGGCAGTGAGGGGAAGAGATATTGTTACAGTATTGTGTGCAAAGCCAAAATTCGCAAGTAAAAGTCCCGATCATATTTGGACAGCTCCCCTTAATTCTTCCTGATTTTTGTTACACAAATAATTTTTACAGATGGGAGGTGCATAGGATCCCCTTAGAGAAATTCATATTTTGCCTTTGTTTCACAGCGGACTGGGAAGCTTGGAGTTCCGTATCAAATGCTATAAGCTTTTTCCTGGCTGGAGGAGGGGGGGGAGCGGGAAGGGGTCTGGAAAGATGGATTGGCTTATAGCTGTTTATATATAGTCTTTCTGTTAATCAGAAGCCCTGGAAAAAAACAGGACATACAGCTATAAAGCTAGTCTAGTGACTGGGTAAGTCTTATGTTTAAAATCTCAAGCCGGTGTAGCTTTGGGGGAGGGGGGAAATAGTCATCATAATTTAAAAACTGATAAAGATAGACAGACAGACCACAAAATAAAATACTAGATTTTTCACTGGCTGAGTTTAGCCATCATGAGGAGAAATAACGAAATAATAATCTAGCAAATTTAGCCATAACCAGGATGGCTCATATTTTGAAATCCCCAAAAGGACAAAGCGAATATTACAAATATTTAACCAATTTAATAGGCAGAGGACCGACAGAGGAGATACTTATAAACGCAAAAATCCTTCAGTTAATATTACATTTTAAAAATATAACAGAAACAGTGGAAGAAAGGATTCAGGGGAGAAATCTGTTGTCAACTTCACGTGAAGGTTTACAGCCTGTGCTTTAATTGAATAAGGAAAGGCAACCACAGGTTTTGGTATTGTCCATTCTCAGAATATTCTCCGTTTTCTTTATTTTTTTTTATTCAAACAGGCCAGTGCCAAGATTTTCAGTTTTTCACGAGTGTCTTTTGAAATGTATTTTCTAATTTTAAAAATTCATTGTTTTCGGAAAGCAGAATAATCATGGGTTTCCTTTTAACTTTAAAAAATATTAAAAAATCTATCTGGTAAACAAAGAATCCTGCATCTATTTCTCAAATATGACTTTATCTAGTTTCTTATTTCTTTTTTTTTCTTTTTTGCCTCTCCCTCAGTTGTTAGGACTGTTAGGGAAAAAGTGGGGGAAATGACATCCTTGTCCTTTGCTGCATAATTTTTCAAAAGTGCCTCTTTGGAGAAATTTAGCACTGAACAAATCACTGGCCAATTTCAGAGACAGATTCCTCTGTCTCTTGAAGAAAAAAAACAAATTACATCTTAGATATCTTTTGAAAAACTGTTGTGATTCTTCAACCTGCTGTGAATGAAATTTAGGTCTCCAATAATTCATTTAAGAAATGTTTACCTTTTTTCTGGTAAATAATTCTTTTTTTTTTTTAACCAGCAAGGAAGCACTCACAGATGTCAGCCAACCATTTTTCCATTAATTAAGATTACATATTTTCCAAATTGTTCAATTTATCATCTCATTAAAAAACACTTTAGGACTCATATTACCCCGTCACAAACTATATATATACACACACACACACATACACACAGAGAGAGATATAGTTGTGTGTTTGTATTTTATGTGTGAATGACACAAAATACATTTTAATTAGTTTGTTTGTATTATATTTGTGAGTTACCTCTGTAATAATTTTTTGATTCTGTTATGTTTTCTCACTTCTAGTTGCTTATACATTTTATTAGTGGCATTATTATTGTGAGGAAATACCAGAATATCAGGACAAATATATATTCTGGAATATAAGTGCGCCCTCGCGTGGAATATATGTGTATAGCATATGGAGCATTCTGTTTTTAATCCCTGTGTTTTCTTGTTTTTTTCATTTGACCATTTTGTTCTCATTCTTTTGTTAAATAAGAACATAAGGATAAGTATATATATATGTACAATATATTTAGAATTATTCTTTTAAATTCTTACAGTATTTATTAAGGAATGCAAATGCAACTCCCCTTTGTAAAAATGGATAGACACTGAATAGGGCTGATATATATTTTTCATCATGTAAAGGTAATTTTCCCTCAAGTATCTTAAGGCAACAGTTTAAATTATTTACATTTCCTGTGAAACATAGAGCAGTATCTGAATTTCAAAGTATCATTTTTTTTAAAGTAATCAATGTTCCATAGGAATCCAAAATTCTTTCACATTTATTTTAAGGGGATCGAATCAATTTGCTTGTTGCTTCCTTTTAAACAATTTTTCATAAGGCATGTTTTATCTAGACTGAGAGCAATAATGCTTTTGCAGTTAATAATTTACATAGAAAAACCCCTTATAACAACATTTTAAAAAGAAAATTGTTATTTAAAGGGCAATTGAAAAGGCTTTTAATAATACACGCACTGGTGAAATATTCTGCACGTTTCATTCTAGATAAATACAGAGAGGGGCTGTATTGATGGATACAGTGGATTGATGGGTCCACTGATTTGAATTGATACGCAGTCCTTTTCTGTTATGCACCTATGAATGAATAATGTATTTGCCAGTGTGAGACAGAAAAAAAGGGAAGGGGGAAACAGGAAGTGAGGAATGGGTGGGAAGCCCAGAAGGGTGGGTGGTAGTTGAATATAAGAGGCAAAGCTTTGAGGCTTCTAATTATTCAGAAAGGTTAAAGGTGATGACCTTGACATCTTGGAAGTTCAAAGGCATATACTTAATTTTTTTGGTTTAAATTAAAAAATTAAAATTATTCTCCCAGTCTTCTTACATTCTCTTAGTTTAAGGCATACTTTGTGCACTTCCTGGTATTTTATTCCTCCAATCTGGCCTTTAATGAACACAAAAGAAAATGCAAACTGTTTCTTTGCCTTTTCTTTTTCCTTTTCCCTTTCTTTTTTTCTTTCTTTTAAAAAAGTCAAAATGTTTTCTCACTTGCTGCTTTTATTGCACTTGTGGAAATCTCTTTCTTTTTCCCACCCAGCACAAGGTGTACAATATAGCCTAATTAAGTTGTTACAAACCCCGGGGTTTTTTATGGTGTTGTCTAGACAGTTCAAGGTTTTGTAAACAGCTTAAACAGGCCACCACAACAAAATGGAGAGAAGAACCTCTACCAAATTCCTTTGGGGAGGAGGGGGGGGGAAATAAGTGTTAGCAATTTAGTAGCAAAGCAGAGATTTTTTTCTCAATTCTTTTATTAGTTTGTCTCCGCGCATGTCAATAATATGGAAGAAATGCCTTTTAAAAATCGCTCTCTTTAATGTAGTTCCTCTCTCCCGCCCCGTGAATAAGTTCAAGTTTTGGAGCTGGAAGTTTCTAAGAGCGAAATGCATCTGAGACCACAGCTGAGTTTCTCCAAACATTGCGCGACATAGTGAAATTTCATCTTATGGCTTTACAGCTGAAGTCTAATCTGGGTATTTTTATGAGTCCATTTAGGATCCTAGGATAAAATACTTGCAACGTTTAGTGGTAATCGTGGATTTTGCACATGTTTGGCTATTCGTCCCTCAGTTCTGAAAACATTCCCCTTTCTGGATTTGCCCCATTAAAAAAATATAAGATAATGGGGCCTTCTGAAGGCATGGCTACCACAGGCACTACGGTTCAAGTTTCATGTGGGCTCAGAAAGAACACAGCAGTGCTTCTTCAGAAATGGACAGTTTAGCAGATAATCCAAGTGGAAGGTACTGCTTCAGCTTTACTAGCAAGCCACTGAGACACAAAAACAAGACAGCATCCCAACGCCTTGATATGACAACAGACTTCCCAACCCTCTCTAAACCAGCATGAAGTTATGGATCCAATGCACATTATCCCCTTTACAATTATATGTGGCGCAAGGGGAGAAATGTATTCCTGTCTGGAAGCCCAGAGGAGGAGGAAAGAGTAACCAAGGATGCTTAAAGCCGCTGGTTTTAAAACTGTCAGATTCACATGAGAGTTCTCTGGTTACAGCCATGAAAAGTCAGTGAGAAAATAAAATAAATGAATGTTGTGGGTGATTTAAAGAATAAAGACAATGCTACAGCATTAAGATGGAGTGCTGGATTTACCCCAGTGGCTTTTAGGAGGGTTCTGCTCTATTAATCCCAGGAGAGCACCAAGAGACACAGAAATAGTACTATAGACCAAAATAATAATAATAAAAAAAAGCTTCTTATGTCCTCAGGGTGGACCTCGTGTTAGCCTCTGGGGTTTTTGCACTCAGATGTCTGGTTGGATAATAAAGGGAGATCTGTCCTTCCTCCCCACTCCCCTCTCCGCTTCTCCTCTCAAAATAAGGGGTTTCCTGTGAAATATTGCATGCGGTCTCGGTTGAGCTTCTTTTCTTTCATCCTTCGATTCTGGAACCAAATTTTGACTTGGCGATCTGTGAGGTTCAACATTCTGGACAACTGGAGTCTTTTCTCTTTGTTGATGTACACGCTGAAGAAAAATTCCCGTTCCAGGACTCTAATCTGGTACTTGGAATAAGGACACCTCTTTTTCCGGGATCTCTGGGGCAGTGCTGGAATGGTCAGAAAAAGAAGGAAAGAGGAGGAATGGCAGTGAGGGCAACGGGCCCCATTCCCAAAACTTCACGACCGACTATTATTCCCTGGAAAACTGTCTCCTTTCTCTGCCCCTCCTTCTGGGTAACTTCGGAGTAGTGGCTTGGAAAGGAAAGGAGGAAGAGCAAAAGAGGAAGAAAGATTTCCCTAAGTTCCCGCCATTATCACGTTGCTTTCTAAGGCTTAAGTCCCACTGAACTCAATGGGGATTGGTCCCAGGTGAGGACCTTTCGGCTCGGTCTTTTCTGAATGGACAGCGATTTGGACGGGGTGAAACGAAGGCCATTTCCTAACTCTTTCCTTTCTTCAGAAGCAGCCTTTCGCCCCGTCGGACAGCCCCCCCCTCCCCTTTTAACAGCAAGACCGAGTTCCTTTTTCGGGTTGGGGGGCTTTTAAGGGGCCAGAAGCGTCTTCACAGAGCTCCTTCCTTCCCAATCTCTTTCTAAGTTCTCCTCCAAAAAAAAAGAAACGAAGCCCAAAGAGGCTTTATGGCTGGAGAAGTTATAAAGGATGCTTTTTTTTTTAAAGTGCTTATAAAATGGCACCTGAAAAAGCTGAGACTTGACGAACTGATGGGTTGTCATCTGCCTCTTTTCTCTGCCGCCCTCTCTCTCTCTGTCTCTCTCTCTCTCTGTGTATGTGTGTCTCTATCTCTGTCTCTCTGTCTTTCTCTGACTCTCTCTCTCTCTCTGTCTCTGTCTGTCTTTCTCTTGTCTCTCTCTCTGTCTTTCTCTCTCTCTCTCTGTCTCTCTGTCTTTCTCTTGTCTCTCTCTCTGTCTTTCTCTCTCTCTCTCTGTCTCTCTCTCTCTGTGTGTATGTGTGTCTCTATCTCTGTCTCTCTGTCTTTCTCTGACTCTCTCTCTCTCTCTGTCTCTGTCTCTCTCTGTCTTTCTCTTGTCTCTCTCTCTGTCTTTCTCTCTCTCTCTCTGTCT
Source organism: Protobothrops mucrosquamatus (assembly GCF_001527695.2). Classification (NCBI taxonomy): domain Eukaryota; kingdom Metazoa; phylum Chordata; class Lepidosauria; order Squamata; family Viperidae; genus Protobothrops; species Protobothrops mucrosquamatus. Next base: position 307,801 of record NW_015386644.1, on the reverse strand, counting down.
CTCTCTGTCTTTCTCTTGTCTCTCTCTCTGTCTTTCTCTTTCTCTCTCTCTCTGTCTCTCTCTGTCTTTCTCTTGTCTCTCTGTCTTTCTCTGTCTCTCTGTCTTTCTCTTGTCTTTCTCTCTCTGTCTCTCTCTCTGTGTCTCTGTCTTTCTGTCTTTCTCTGTCTCTCTCTCTCTCTGTGTCTCTCTCTCTCTCTGTCTTTCTCTGTCTCTCTCTCCCTCCACTTTTCTCGATCTGCGATTTCCCCCTATTGAGCCAGGGGAAGCTGAGGGCCGAGCCACCCTCCACCTTACCTGAGCGGTGGCTTTTCAGAGTGCGGGCCTCCCCCGAGGAGGAATCCGCGTCGCCTTCGTTCCCCGCTTTCTTCTTCGGCCTGGGAAGGTGGGGGCTTGGGCCCCCGGCGGTCCTCGGCGGCGACGGAGGCTTGAGGTCCCCGTTGCTCTCCCGCTCCGCCTCGGTCGGGCAAGGGGCGCCGTCGCGGGCCGCCTCGTAAAACTGATCGAAGCCCTGCGGGAGAACGCCATTCCGGCCGACGGCGCTACAGAAAGGCGCGGGGTGGGTGCCGCAAAGCTGATCCCTTTTGAAGAGGGCGTCGCTCCTGCTGGCGGGCGGCTGCAGGAAGTCCCGGCTGTGCAAGACCTCCTCGTAGTAACCCGGGCTGTAGGCGCTCCGGTAAGCCCATTTGCCGCTCCCGCCTCCTCCCACGTAATCGCGGAAGGCGGCGGGCACTTCGCCCACCGGTTGCACCTGGCCGGGCAAGGCGGAGGCGTAAGGCAAAGCCGTCTGACAGGAAGGAGGCGGCTGGGACAAAAACGGGGGCTTGCCGGAGAACTCCGCGGGGGAGAGGTAATAGGCCGCGGGGAGGTAGACGCCGGGGGCCCCGTGGCTGGCGCAGTCGTCCAAGTTACTCATGGCTGCTTCTTCACACCTCCGCCGCCGCCGCCGGCTTTGGGGAGAGGGGAAGCTGGCGGGAGCGCCGGCCACGGAGCTGAGCTCTTGGGATCTTCCGAAGCCCCATCTAGGTGCCCGCCGGGCTTTGGGCACGAGCCGCCCCGGAGAAGAAGGAAGCAATCCCGCCGCGGGCTGACGCGCAATTCATCTTGATTGATTCCGGGGGGGGGGGCGGGTTGTAATTGTGGTCACGTGACGAAGGCGATGGAGAAATGCCCTTATATCTACATCGGCCTCTCCTCCACACACACCCCCCCCCACACCCACACCCACCCCCAGGCCAGCTGCCTGTCTTCCTGCCTTCCTCGCTTCAAGAGCTCTACTACACCAAGTCTCCGGCCTCCGCGGAGTCCAACCGCGTTCCGGCTCGCCCTAAAGCCACCGTTTCTAGCTCTCGCCCGCTTTCCACCACCCCCCCTCCGCCCTTCCTCCCCTCTCCTTCGGAAGCAGAAGCGAGGGCGACCTGTAGATAGGGTCACCTGGGCTTGTTAGCATTACCCAGGGATGCCAAACAAAGCTAACCAGGCCGTCTCTGCCATCCCCCCTCCCTCTTCTCCTTCTCTCTTTAGGAGCACAAGTAGACCCCGGCCAGGCAGCCAGAGAGCCTGTAAGGCCAAAAAGTTACCCCGGGGTAATTCTTCCCTCCCCTCCCTGCTCCGCGAACCAACCCCCTCACATCAGATTATGGCATCTTCATTAAAAGTGACAGGCTAGCTTGATTGCTAAGCTCTTCCCTCCCCTCCCCTCCTCTCGCTTTCTTGCTCTCTCGCTCTCGCTCTTCCTCTGACAGCCTCGCTGGCAAAGGTTCTGGGAGCAGAGTGGGGCTCTTCGCCTAGGGCGCCCTCACTCCCCCCCCCATGGTTCTTCCCGCTTTTATTTTTGAAACGGATTCCCCAAATCTCTGTCGGGCGGAAGGACCTTCCTCTCTAGCCTTCTGTTCGATTATTCTCTCGCATACGCCGAGGAACATGCGCGCTCCCGTACCCTTTGGTGCAGGGCAACCCACCGAGGAAGGGTGGAGAGTGGGGGAAACAAAAGATGACACCTGAATATCTGCATGGTGAAAGGGTTCCGCCTCAGGTATTTTTTAAAGGGCGGGTGCAAAGGAAGATTCCTTTTCGAGAGTCCAGGGGCTGTTCGGCCGGTCAAGGTCATCCGAAGGAGAAGTAGGACATTCTCCTCCCTTCGGGTCTGCTTTTCAATAGGGAATGCAGGAGCACCTTTTGTTCCCCTTCCATCTCAGTCACGTGCCCTTGAAACAGCCCCAGCTTCTCCACCCTCTGTGGAGAAGCTGCACAGGGAAGAAAGGAAGGAAGGAAAGGAAAGAAAGGAAGGAAGGAAGGAAAGGAAAGGAAGGAAGGAAAGAAGGAAAGAAAGAAAAAAAGAAAGAAAGAAAAAGAAAGAAGGAAAGAAAGAAAGAGAAAGAAAGAAAGAAAGAAAGAAAGAGAAAGAAAGAAGGAAAGAAAAAATGAAAGAAAGAGAAAGAAAGAAAGAAAGAAAGAAAGAAAGGAAAGAAAGAAAGAAAGAAAGAAAAGGAAGGAAAGGAAGGAAAGGAAAGAAAGAAAGAAAGAGAAAGAAAGAAAGAGAAGGAAAGAAAGAAGGAAAGAAGGAAGGAAGGAAGGAAGGAAAGAAGGAAGGAAAGAAAAAATGAAAGAAAGAGAAAGGAAAGAAAGAGAAGAAAGAGAAGAAAGAAAGAAAGAAAGAAAGAAAAAAGAAAAAAAGAAAAAAAGAAAGAAAGAAAAGAGCACAGCCACGGAGAAAACCCCAGCAAGGAGAGACACATTCCACAATTAATTTGAATTCCAGAATTCAAATGTCTCTAGAAGACCCATCTGTTTCACTTCCTTTCTTTCCCCACCTAACCTGATTAAGCTGCCATAGTTAAGATTACTTCCAGGATGTTGCTTTGCCTTTCAAGCGGAAAAGACACCTTTTTAAACAAGCATCTTTTTAAGGACACCAAGCTGAAAAATAATTCCAAATGTGTTTCTACATCTTCTCTCCACATCTAACATCTAATTAAACAATTTAGATCACACTCTAGAAAGCAACTAGCTGTTCCTTTTCCCACCTAACTTCATTAAGCTGCCATAGTCAAGTTTAACTCCAGGATGTTGTTTTTGCCTTTCAGATGAAGCACACCTTGCTAAACACACATCTTTAAAATGCATCAAACTGAAAAATAATTCCAAATGTATTTCTACATCTTTTCTCCAAAGTACATCTCACTAAACAAATTATACCAGACTCTAGAAAGCAAACCAGCGGTGATGATTCTAGCCATAACAATCCAAAACATGTGTGACATTATCCATATTACAACCCAAAAAATCACTGTAAAAGGTGGTTAATTGATGAGAAGTTTTCTTTTGTTGAATATTAGCAGTATGGTGGAGAAAGGAAAGAGGGAAGGGAAGGGAATTTGTAAACTGTAATAAGGAAAGACAAAAGCCAAATGATCCTGTAGACAAGTATAACATTCTATGCCAGAAATTATTTGCTAGCACGGCTAATCGTAGTCTATTTAAAATGTTTTAGTTAAAAAAGTGTTTAAGCAGATAAGCATGTGAAGCATTGTGCCCATGTATGTGCGGTTATATAATATATTCCTTTACACAATTATATAATACATATTACACAAGCCGCTCAGGGTCGCTTCGAACCGCGATACGGACAGCAAATAAATTGAATTATTACTATTACTGTGGCTCCGCACACCTACCAACAGATGCCAAAACAGGTGAGCCAACAAGTGTTTTCAGAATTGTATACATAACAATATCTTAGTAACTCTATGAAATTAGTTGGAACACATAAATATTGCAGACTGGCGATGCCTCTGGCTTCCGCAGCAACACACACACACACACACACACCCTGCACTTCGCCTCTTTGCATTCTGCTCTAGAAACGAAAGAGAGACAAATACTTTTCAGCAGAGCCAAATCAAAGCCACTGTCCCTCTTTGGAGAAGGAAAAGGGAGCGAGGAGGGAGCTGTTTTGCGCCTCAAGGCTGTCCAGCCTCCCGCTCTCCTGCTCCCTTGGAAACGTCCACCTCGGACGCGCCTTGGACCCACCAAACACCTGAGATTCCACCATCATCTACCTGCCCGGCACCCTCCCTCGCAATGATGGCCAAGAGACTGCAGCATCCCCTCCCGCTTTTCAAGGCGCAGAATTTTTGCTTCTGCTTCTGCTGTCAAAGGACCCACCCGCCCCCACCTCCCCACACCGGCAGTGGCGCAGCTTAAAATGGCCCCCGTATTCCAAATCGCAATAGCGACGGCAGGGTGTGTTCTCTTGGGTTTACCCTTCCTCCGGCAATCTCCGGACGTGTGAATCTCGCTCAGACGGTTCCAACCAGGACTTTTTCTCATTCGACCGAGCCCCCCCTCCATTCCATTCCCTCTCCCCCCTCACACACACACACACACATACCAAAAAAAAAAAAAAAAAAAAAAAAAAAGCAGGACACCGACAGCTCAGCGCAGAAAGTAACCCGAAGCTCAAAGCCAAGCCGCTTGAAAGACTTACGCTTCAGCGAACTAGGTTCCACCATTTCAAGTTCAAGGACGCGGCTACCGTTTGCTAACCAGAAAAAGAAGAAGTGGGGGAAAAAGCAGGGCGGGCGACGGGGGCGATCCGAGGAAGAGCCTTCCGCTCTTCTTCCACCCCATAAAGCGGAGGAACCGGTCGCAGCTGCGGGGGTCTTCCGGGTGGCTCAGACCTCCGGAACTAGAAGAAGCGGCTGACTCGCTGCGGGATTCGGCCGCCTCTTAATAAATACATCTCTGCACACACATACACACACACACACACACACACCCGTTTCCCCTCCCCGGCTCCTCACTCGTTGCAAACGAGCGCTGGGGGGGTAGCATACCCTGCGCAGACGTTACCGTTTGCCGTCTTGGAAGCCTGCCGAGGTGAGGCGGGTGACAGCTCCGAAGAGCCTCCAGGAGAAACGGGGACGGGTCGCCCAGCCTTCGGAGAGGGCGCGCCGGCTCCCGTCCGGCGGCTTTGCCCGCTCCGCGCGGAGGAGAAGACGACGCAGCAGCCCCAGCCGCATTTCGGTGCCACCCAAGATAAGGCACTAACTTGACCTTAACTTTGTTGTGGCGCCCCTCGTATCTGGCGAAGGACGTGAACAGACACTGTCTGGCACCTCTCGTAAAAGCTGACTGGAGAGACGATCCTGCGTCATTTCATTTATGGCCTCTCCAGGTCTGCGTCTCTCCTCCCTGTCAAACTTGAAATTATTTATGCGCTTTTCGGAAGCACAAAAGCGCCCACCGCCGCGGAAAGGCGAGCCGAGCCGAGCAGCCTGCCCTCCCCTCGTCTTATCAAAGTCCCGGGGACTGCACCAGCTCGGCCCAGCTCAGCCTATCAGAGCGAAGGGCAGCTCCTCCGCGCCAGCCAGATGCGGGTTTGGGAAGAAGAGCGGGTTCGCGCGCCTGTGTCGCCGAGCAAGCCTCGCCTGACAATCCGGTTTGGGCGTGTTTTTGCCTCGAGGGGCGCGCGCGCGCGCGCACGGGCACGCTCTCTCTCTCTCCCCCCCCGCGCGCGAGGGCATACTTATGTGCACACTAGCAAAAAAAACCTAAAGGTCCACCACACCACACCACACCACCACCCCCCGTGCGAGGGCATACTTATGTGCACACTAGCAACAAAAACCTAAAGGTCCAGCACACCACACCACACCATACCACACCCGCGGCGGATCACCCAGATCCGACGGTTACAAACTCGGCTCGGTTCCAAATGTATTCTTCTGAAAAAAAAAAAAAAACCCACGAAGAAGATCATTATCCCCTGGGCCCGCTTAAGAAACCACCCGCAATCTTTTTTTTAAACCAAACAAAAAAACAAAAACCAAACGAAACAAAAGCTCTGGTCTCTGTAAGGGAAGGCTGCCATAAGTCGGTCCTTTTCCTTGTTGTGTGTATGTGTCCGTGTGGGGGGGGGAGAGTGAGAGGTCTGTGTTTTATTACGCAGCTTTCTTTCATTGGAGTAAACAAGTGCGAGGGCTGCGTTTGTGGTAAGCGAGGAGAAATTGATTTAATGTTGTTAAAGAAGAACAAGTGTCCCTAGACGTGAATATCTGCGTTCTTACAGAGAGGTGTTCGTACTGCACTAGTCAGGATTATGGGAACGATCTGTGGTCGAAATGAAAAAGAAAAATATGTATTGAAAATACTGAGAAGCTGACTATCAATTTATCTCCCATCTATCTATCTATCTATCTATCTATCTATCTATCTATCTATCTATCTATCTATCTATCTATCTATCTATCTATCTATCTATCTATCTATCATCTATCTATCTATCTATCTATCTATCTATCTATCTATCTATCTATCTATCTATCTATCTCTAAATTAGCCCCAAATAATCTAGGATTATTAGCTTTTATATGCTTACCATCGCACACCGAAATACGTATATCAAATATGCTTGGGTGTGATACAGAAAAAAGCATTTTATATCCTCGATGAATAAACGTTCTGTTCACTGGCCTAATCAAAATAAATCTATAGACAAATCACCTAGCATGCATACTAGACAAAGGGATGTTTCTGCTTCTTCCTTATTTTTAGTTTAAGGGCAAATATTGGTAAAGATAAATATTGCAAAAAGACAAAAGCCACAACAGCTCAGGAATAATTACTCTAAATAAATAACACATGGCTACAAGGCTATTTTTCTACAGCTACAACTGTAGAAATGAAAGAAAGAACTCCTTGATTTTACAGCGCGTAGGCTGATATGAAAAAGTGCTTGGTTTTTTAATGGCTTTACTGCTTTACTAAAACACTGAAATCTATTGGGCCCTTGGTAGCGTAGCAGAAAATGTATGCTATAAAATTCAGAGGAAACGGGTGGAATCTTGTTCTTGGAATTCAGCTATTTGCAGATTTGGGGGTGGGGTTTTATTTCAGTGTTTTAAAAATCATTAAATATTTAGACTATTCTAATAATATGAAATCAAACCACAGTATTTGTCTTTTCCCTTTAGAAGCTTGTAGTATTTTTAAAAGCATTTTGTATTTTGTAAAATGACTATAGCCACAGTCATTCTTCCTGAAATATAATTCTAAACAGTCCTTTAAAAAAAAGTTTAAAGGAATCTCCTAAGTAAATGAATCTTGTAATTCCACATTAAATAAAATATAATAGATGCCTTCACACACGACATACCACCGTTATCATAATGTACTAATTTAAAATCAAATACACCTCAGCAGGGATGTGGCATAAATAGTGTTAAACTGATTTTTCAAATTAAATTAAGATTATATATATATTATTTTATATAAATATATAATATTTATCTCCCATATTTGGGCCGACAGGGTGCACCAAACATATATATATAAAATTTTCTCCTTTTAGGTCGATCGCAGAGAGTTTTTTTTCTTACAGAAGGCATTGGTAGAATTTTTTTTAACCATGAAAGTTCAGAGCAGAAATGTTGTCTGAACGGTGGGAGGAGTGCAATCATGTTGCATAAAATACTTTTACTCTCTTTTGTGAGAGAAAGGAAAAAATGCATGCCCCGGGCCTGATTTTTAATATAACCCCGCTAAGATTTCGCTCAGAAAACAACGCAACCCCGATTTACAGGATTATCCACCAAAGCACACGGGATTCTTCTGATCTCTGCGCCTGAGAGGCAGCGACGGGGTGAGGTGGGTGGGGGAGGGGGGAGAGGCGGGGAGGGGAAGCCGGACTGGGGAGAACGAAGGTTTTTTTTGTGTGCCCTGCCCTTGTTGTCTGTAGCTCCGGGACAAGGCCAAAGTCAAGCTAAACTACGAAGAGACGCCTGCGGGAAGGCAAAAGGCGGAGTGCACTGCCAAGGGCAGCGGTTGGGGAAGGGAGGGAAAACTTGGGAAAACCGAACAGCGGGCTTCGCCTTGCAAGACAAAGCGGCTCGGCGTTGGGCAGCGGGACTGGGAGCCGGGTGAATGTAGGAAGCATTTAAAGAAGAAGAAGGAGGAGGAGGAGGAGGAGGAGAAGGAGAAGGAGAAGGAGAAGGAGAAGGAGGAGGAGGAGGAGGAGAAGAAGAAGAAGAAGAAGAAGAAGAAGAAGAAGAAGAAGAAGAAGAAGAAGAAGAAGAAGAAGAAGAAGAAGAAGAAGAAGAAGAAGAAGAAGAAGAAGGCAAAATAAGGAAGAGTTTGGGAGCCCCTTTCTTCTGAGATGAAGAGAAAAAAAAAAGAATTTGCCCTTGACAATGGACGGAGCGGGTCTCCTCCCCCCCCCCCGCTCTTGCCGGAGACGCTTGTTGAGAACGAAGAGGATCTCTCTCTTCCCCTCCCCCTTCTTCTCCCTCCTCTCCCCACACATTCATCCCACACAACACAGGCCCCCCATATTGCCCCGGCCGTTTCTTCTATTTGAAAGGGGGCCAGAAGACTTGAGCAGAGCACTGCGGACCCAGGTTGCGAATCACCAGCAGTATTTCAGAGAACTCTGGAACAGACCCAGGTGTGCAAAGAGTTTTCTTCGTCTGCCCCGGTCTCGCTGTTGTGACAAAGCTCCGATTCCGAGATTACCCCCCCCCCCCAAAAAAAAAGGTCTAATTCAGGTTGCAGGAAAGATCTGGTGCGGGGCAATCAAAGGTGTGTGTGTGTGTGTCTGAGCGAGGGGTAGTGCTCGAATTCCAAAGACTTAACTGCGTTCGGATGGAAGAAAGCAGGTTAAGGCTCGGAAAGAGGTTTGGCGGCCGGGGCTTTCCCCAGAGCGCGGGAAGAAAGGCAATTAAGGTTTCCAGCGCCCGCCGCCCCCTCCTCTGCTTCCGAAGCCGTAGAAAGTGAAAAAGGAAGGCGGGATGCGCCGGGGACGCCGCTCCTGGAAAAGAAATAGCAGGCAGATTAAGCGGAAAATGGAAGGGAGGATCACGCGACGCCCCCGAAGGCCTCAGGTTCGCCNGCATACTTATGTGCACACTAGCAACAAAAACCTAAAGGTCCAGCACACCACACCCGCGGCGGATCACCCTGATCCGACGGTTACAAACTCGGCTCGGTTCCAAATTTATTCTTCTGAAAAAAAAAAAACCACGAAGAAGATCATTATCCCCTGGGCCCGCTTAAGAAACCACCCGCAATCTTTTTTTAAACCAAACAAAAAAACAAAAACAAAACGAAACAAAAGCTCTGGTCTCTGTAAGGGAAGGCTGCCATAAGTCTGTCCTTTTCCTTGTTGTGTGTATGTGTCCGTGTGGGGGGGGGGAGAGTGAGAGGTCTGTGTTTTATTACGGAGCTTTCTTTCACTGGAGTAAACAAGTGCGAGGGCTGCGTTTGTGGTAAGCGAGGAGAAATCGATTTAATGTTGTTAAAGAAGAACAAGTGCCCCTAGACGGGAATATCTGCGTTCTTACAGAGAGGTGTTCGTACTGCACTAGTCAGGATTATGGGAACGATCTGTGGTCGAAATGAAAAAGGAAAATGTGTATTGAAAATACTGAGAAGCTGACTATCAATTTATCTCCCAACTAGCTATCTAGCTATCTCTAAATTAGCCCCAAATAATCTGGGATTATTAGCTTTTATATGCCTGGGTGTGATACAGAAAAAAAGCATTTTATATCCTCGATGAATAAACGTTCTGTTTCTATTTCACTGGCCTAATCAAAATAAATCTATAGACAAATCACCTAGCATGCATACTAGACAAAGCGATGTTTCTGCTTCTTCCTTATTTTTAGTTTAAGGGCAAATATTGGTAAAGATAAATATTGCAAAAAGACAAAAGCCACAACAGCTCAGGAATAATTACTCTAAATAAATAACACATGGCTACAACTAGCTATTTTTCTAACTGTAGAAATGAAAGAAAGAACTCCATGATTTTACAGCGTGTAGGCTAATATGAAAAAGTGCTTGGTTTTTTAATGGCTTTACTGCTTTACTAAAACACTGATATCTATTGGGCCCTTGGTAGCGTAGCAGAAAATGTATGCTATAAAATTCAGTGGAATCTTGTTCTTGGAATTCAGCTATTTGCAGATTTGGGGGTGGAGTTTTATTTCGGTGTTTTAAAAATCATTAAATATTTAGACTATTCTAATAATATGAAATCAAACCACAGTATCTGTCTTTTCCCTTTAGAAGCTTGTAGTATTTTTAAAAGCATTTTGCATTTTGCAAAATGACTATAACCACAGCCATTCTTCCTGAAATATAATTCTAAACAGTCCTTAAAAAAAAAAGTTTAAAGGAATCTCCTAAGTAAATGAATCTTGTAATTCCACATTAAATAAAATATAATAGATGCCTTCACACACGGCATACCACCGTTATCATAATGTACTAATTTAAAATCAAATACACCTCAGCAGGGATGTGGCATAAATAGTGTTAAACTGATTTTTCAAATGAAATTAAGATTATATGTAATTTATATCATATATAATATAAATCCGCTATTATTTTCTCCTTTTAGGTCGATCGCAGAGAGTTTTTTTTCTTACAGAAGGCATTGGTAGAATTTTTTTTTTAACCATGAAAGTTCAGAGCAGAAATATTGTCTGAACGGTGGGAGGAGTGCAATCATGTTGCATAAAATACTTTTACTCTCTTTTGTGAGAGAAAGGAAAAAATGCATGCCCCGGGCCTGATTTTTAATATAATCCCGCTAAGATGTCACTCAGAAAACAACCGCAACCCCGATTTACAGAATTATCCACCAAAGCACACGGGATTCTTCTGATCTCTGCGCCTGAGAGGCAGCGACGGGGTGAGGTGGGGGGGGGAGAGAGGCGGGGAGGGGAAGCCGGACTGGGGAGAACGAAGGTTTTTTTTGTGTGCCCTGCCCTTGTTGTCTGTAGCTCCGGGACAAGGCCAAAGTCAAGCTAAACTACGAAGAGACGCCTGCGGGAAGGCAAAAGGCGGAGTGCACCGCCAAGGGCAGCGGTTGGGGAAGGGAGGGAAAACTTGGGAAAACCGAACAGCGGGCTTCGCCTTGCAAGACAAAGTGGCTCGGCGTTGGGCTGCGGGACTGGGAGCCGGGTGAATGTAGGAAGCATTTAAAGAAGAAGAAGAAGGAGAAGGAGAAGGAGAAGGAGAAGGAGAAGGAGAAGGAGAAGAAGAAGAAGAAGAAGAAGAAGAAGAAGAAGAAGAAGAAGAAGAAGAAGAAGAAGAAGAAGAAGAAGAAGAAGAAGAAGAAGAAGAAGAAGAAGAAGAAGAAGAAGGCGGCAAAATAAGGAAGAGTTTGGGAGCCCCTTTCTTCTGAGATGAAGAGAAAAAAAAAAAGAATTTGCCCTTGACAATGGACGGAGCGGGTCTCCTCCCCCCCCCCGCTCTTGCCGGAGACGCTTGTTGAGAACGAAGAGGATCTCTCTCTTCCCCTCCCCCTTCTTCTCCCTCCTCTCCCCACACATTCATCCCATACAACACAGGGCCCCCATATTGCCCCGGCCGTTTCTTCTATTTGAAAGGGGGCCAGAAGACTTGAGCAGAGCCCGGCGGACCCAGGTTGCGAATCACCAGCAGTATTTCAGAGAACTCTGGAACAGACCCAGGTGTGCAAAGAGTTTTCTTCGTCTGCCCCGGTCTCGCTGTTGTGACAAAGCTCCGATTCCGAGATTAACCCCCCCCCCAAAAAAAAAGGTCTAATTCAGGTTGCAGGAAAGATCTGGTGCGGGGCCATCAAAGGTGTGTGTTTGTGTGTGTGTGTGTGTGTCTGAGCGAAGGGTAGTGCTCGAATTCCAAAGACTTAACTGCGTTCGGATGGAAGAAAGCAGGTTAAGGCTCGGAAAGAGGTTTGGCGGCCGGGACTTTCCCCAGAGCGCGGGAAGAAAGGCAATTAAGGTTTCCAGCGCCCGCCGCCCCCTCCTCTGCTTCCGAAGCCGTAGAAAGTGAAAAAGGAAGGCGGGATGCGCCGGGGACGCCGCTCCTGGAAAAGAAATAGCAGGCAGATTAAGCGGAAAATGGAAGGGAGGATCACGCGACGCCCCCGAAGGCCTCAGGTTCGCCCCGAAAGCCAGAATGAAAGCTAATTAAATCACGCCAGACAGAAAGCGGAGGTGCTGGACCAAATACCCGGGTTACCGAATAATCTTTGCAAATTTGAGGATGGGTGGCGGGGGGGGGGGGGCGGCGGCGATGGATGCTCTGCAAAATGTTTTTGATTTTGTGGGAAGCCGAAAGCCAGAGCTTCACCCGCCTTCTGCAAAAGAAACCAGGAGTCCCAGGTTATTTTTGCCCAGACTGCCGTCGGTTCCAGCCAACACGGCTCTTTATCCTTCGGGGCCCCGTTTCGTTTCTTCGCCTGCGAATTAAAGGCGGGATGGAGGCGTCTGGCAAGTAGCCAACCGGTCGAAGAAAAATCGGAGGGAAGGCCCGCGTTTCTTTTCTTGTCTTCCTCACCCTTCCTCTCTGACAAAGACGAGCCCGGCCAACCTGCGGACCTCAAAACAATTCATGAAGAAGAAAGATCTGGCCTTGCCTCCCTTCTAAGTCTCCCCACCGGAAATGCTACTCCGGAAACAGACCGGGGCTCGGAGATCCAGAAGGAAGCTCCCGGGTGAAAGGGTCGCCAAGCTTCTAGTCCCCATCGAGCACCTGCGGTTGGCACGGTCGCCATTCGCCGCCGTCGCTTCTACATCCTCCGGTTCTGGACCTAAAGCTTCACTCTCTGGTCGCCGAGAGCGAGTCTGGGAGACGGTCCTCTCCTTTCCTGTCGGCTGTTGAACTCTTGGAGGAGGAGCCGGCCTTCCAGCTTGGCCCCTCTGCTGCTTGGTGTAAGGCGCCGCTTGCTCGGAGTCCTTCCTCGACCAGGATCCAAGGCAATCCTGCAACAAACAGGGTCAGGGGTCGGGCTTTCCCAGAAGGAACGGTCTCTCAGGCTGCCGACGGTGAGCGTCGGGGAAAGCCGTCGTATCCGAGAAACAAGAGGGTCGCAAGGAGCCGAGGCCTCCGGATGAAAGCAGTTGAGGGATGGGCCGGACACGCCAATGCACTAAAACCCTTTCTCGGGCCCTAAGGCCACTTTGACTACTAATACGCGCGCCCTGATACGGAGCACGGAGCCAGGATCCCAACCCTTTCCTTAAAAGAAGCGCATTTCTTCTTCTAAAGGTTGGCTCAGGACGTGGACGGGGAGGGGGGGTTGAAACCCGACCCGCCGGAGTCTGGCAGCGGGGGCGGTGCTGCCGCGCTGGAAGCGAAAGCAAAGCAATGTTTAATGGCCTCGGGGGCCTTTGAACGTACCGTCTGGAGTGGTAGTGCCAGGTTCAAGTTGACGGCTTGCCGGAGATCCACCCAGAAGCCCGAAGAGCGGAGGGCCAGACCTCGCCAAAGAACCGCCGCCGGCCACCCCTGCGGCTCCCGCCGGATCTACCGCCCACCGTCGTCTCCCCGCCGCGGTTTTCAGCCAAAGCTTCGCAGCTCCCTTGTCGGTCGTCCTTCTCCGGGTTTAACGGTCTTGGGTGAACGGTGAAGGCCTTGCGGGCGTATCCGGGCGGGTTTTGCTACTGCGGGAAACGGAGGAGCGGGAAGAGGTCAGCCGCCCGGGCCGAAGCAAGCCGGACGCGGGCGACGGAACACGCGTGGGTGGTGTGGATGGCCCAGACCGGCACGAAGGCCGCGGGCGTCCTGCCAAATCCTGGAATTCTGCGCAGGAGACAAGGTGGAGAAGTTGAAGGAGTCGTAGCCGAGGCCTCCTGGTCGGATGCTGCAATGGCGATGGCTCTGCGAGGGAAGGACTAGAAGCCGCCCCTGATTCCTTAAAATCGGAGAATGGAATCCTAAGTGCTAGAGGCCCCAACCTTCTCGCCAATTCCGCTTTTGCCCTCGCCGCCTGGCGCCCCTGCACGGCTCTTCCGCAGAAGTTCTACAGGAAATGGGTGAGAGGGCCACAGTGCCTTGAGGAGGAGGGTACTGGCACAGGGAGGGGAAGGGAGGGAAAGAGAAGGGATATTTCCAGCACAAGGATAAATGGATGGGGAGATGCCTTGGTAGGGAAGATGGTGTCTGTAGACCCTCCTCCTTGCCCCTCCCCGCTGCCCTGGTCTGGTTTTACCCAAAACGAATTAAGACTCGTTCTATTTTGGACTACCTCGTGGCTTCTTCTGGAATTCTTCCAAAATTAGTAACAGCTCTGTCCACACCAGTCCATCTGGAGCCCTTCCTCCAGACCCCTTCTACCCTGATTGGGCCAATACGTGTGCCACTGCACAAGGGCCAGCAAATGATGGCCATCTGGGTTCACTTAGGATTTGAACTTAGCCGCAGCATATCTATGCAAGCCTGGGTCACTGCTATCTGGCTTTCTGCAAAACGCAGACTGATTGCTTGGGTGATGTGCAAAGGACTGCAAGCTGTAAGGCGAGCTTTTCGTGGTTTGCGGAAGATGGATGCTGTCCAAGATTTACAGATAGCCCAGCGAAATGGAAATGTATGCAAATCGAAAAGATGCTTGTAAACCAACTCACAAAAGATCACTCCACCTTTGCATATCATAGGTGACTATAATTGCAGATATTAATACAAATTGTTCCACGATAAGGGAGATTGCTCGCCTTTGATACTGTAAGCCACCCAAAGTCACCTGATATAAATTTAAATAATAGTAATAGTAATAGCAATAATAGCAATAGTAGCAATAGTAGTAATAGTAGTAGTAGTAGTAGTAGTAGATAATAATAATAATAATAATAATAATAATAATAATAATAATAATAATAATAATAATAATCTCGCTTTATACTTACGTTAAAATACCCAGACCAATTTCTCTGGGCGGAAACGTCACTGAATTCTGTTCACTTATTATGAAACCAATATCAGCAGGATTAAGCCTTAAACGTTGCTGGCGATTTAGTATTGCAAATTTTCTTTTTTTTCTTTTTCTTTCCAGGATTTCCATTAACACGGGCACACGATACTGTAGAATATTATTTCTCTCAATGGGCGTATGTATTCTTTCCGATGAGTTGTAGATACTTTAAAAATCGCTGGGCGTCGCGTTTAGAAAGATTCTAAATCGGGGTGGAAAACAGCCATCTTGCTCCAGACTTCCCTCATCGTTTCTCGGGGATACTAAACTTTAGTGCCCAGACTGTGTTTCTGCCAATCACTACTCTTACCCTGAGCGGAGAGGCTGCAGGAGGAAAGAAACAGCGGCGGCCTTTTGTTTGGAAAACGAATTAAGCCAAACTATTAATGCTAGGGAAATGGGAAATGTCCCTTACCCCATTCCCACCTCTGACCCAAAATAAGGGCAGAAATATAGCGCCGGTTTGTTCAGCGGGGAGACAAAAAGGGACGGGGGGGGGAGGGAAAGAAAAAAAATAGATAATCACTTTTTTTCCTGTTTTTTTTCTCTCTCTCTCGGTTCATAACTCTCTCTACCTCCTGAAGCAAACTGACGGGAATTATTGTTCTAGCCCGCCTTGGAAGCACAGTTTGAAGCAGGCACAATCTCCGTCGACGGAGGAACCGTTCCCAACAGATTTTATCCTAAAACAAGGATTTTTAAAGATCAGACTCAGGAAAGGCGGGCCTAAGCAGATAAAGAAGGCGGCCGAAGCCTTATTAGTTGGGGGAAATGCCTCGAATGCATTCTGAAACGTCCACAAGCCGCCTTGGCCCCGGTGGACGATTTCTCTCCAAACGCGACCAAATGCTAAGCCGACCGAGGGGAACTATCGCTGGCAGGCACCGGCCGGAACAAGGATCCGCAAAAAGACCGAATCGAGCCAGGCCTTCGCGCTCTGTGCTCAGAACTGCAGACAAGGAGGCGCGGAAGGACTCAGCGTCCCGGCCGAGCCTCCTCGTGTGTATGTCTGTTGCGCGGACTGTCAGAAACCCTCCAACGGGCCTTTCCAACGGGTTGGACTCCCGCTCCATCAATCCCGGCCAGGACACACTTCAGGCTGGCGGAAGCTGTAGCTCTACCCACCTCTGAAGGCCAAGGCTGGGCTCCGTGTTTTAAGTACTGTACAGCAAAGCTCAGTTCCGCGGGAGTTTCCGTTCGGGCGGCGGCGGCCTGGTCTTTTCTCCGCCGTTTCCCCGTCACCTTGCAGGAGAGCTCGGCTTTCCAAGCCCCGGGGCGCCCTGGGGTGCCTTTCTTGAGAAACGAAGCAGCTTTCCAGATGGGCCTGTGAGAAAACCCGAATGGCAAATCCCCGGTGCGTCGATGTTCCTTCTGACCGAGCGCCAGAAGGTCGGCTGCGGCTTTCATTCCTCCCGAGATCTCCCTGAACACTAAGGCGGCGAACCGGCGCTCTCTCGGCCTCCGGCTGGCCCGAATTTCCCATTCGGGGCTACGAATGAGGCTGTTTTCCTCGATATTTTAGACCCTTGAAGGCCCTCATTGGACTGAGGTCCTCCGAGTGAACCTCGCCTTAAACCCCGCTTTTCTCCTGGGAAAATACACAAATACTCTGAACTCAGACGAATCCGCGCCTTTTAAATTGGGCTGGCCTTTTGCTTCTGCGGTTTTATTCACAACCCGCCTTTTCCGATCAGGCACTTCGAGGATCTGTGGTTTGAATCTCACATGATCTTGTGAACTCTCAAGCTTCCTCCTTCCGTTATATATTCAAGATGGGCAGTATTTAATATTTATTTGCTACGTATATGTAGGGAATATGTTGTTCATAGTATGTTGTTCATAGTATGTTTAGGTGTGTATCATGTACGTGTTTCACTTTGAGAGCGGGCAACTAAATTTCATTTTTGATGTGTGCCATTCTGCCCACAGTAAATAAATGACAATAAAGGTTATCTTATCTTTATTATTATTATTATTATTATTATTATTATTATTATTATTATTATTATTATTATTATTATTATTATTATTATTATTATTATTATTTTATTTTATTACTACTACTACTACTACTACTACTGCCGGCACTAGATGTGGAGGCAATACTTCAAAAGACATTTCTTTGAAACGACAACGAATCGCTGCTGCGTATTTTGGAGGCGAGGTGGAACCCACTTTATTCGACGAGTCAACGAATAAATTCAGTTCACTTTACTATATTGATTATATTCGGAAGCTGATGGTTGCATTCGCTTGAGACTCCGCGTCTCGTTTTTCTCAGTAAAGTCCCTTTAATATCTACAGTTGTGACTTCCTTATCTTAACACGGACATTTCTCATTAAAAACTTCACTGCAAAGATTGCGAATCTTTAGTTGCATAGTTACTAAGCTACCGTAGTTAGTGATCTAAACAGGAAGATTCACAGTACCAGGAGCGTCCGCGGGGTCTGGCCGAGGAAGTCAAGATGGCGGCCACGATGGTGGGACGAACATAGAAAAACAGGCGGAGCTTGTATGGCACCACTGTGACTGCCACCTTGACTTTTTTTTTGAAGATGCCCCACGGACACCCCCCACGGAAGCTAACTTCCTAGATTTCTTAGCCGGAGGGAGAAGCGCTGGGCGGAAGCGGTATGAGCTTCCCAGCTGAACAAAGGAACGGGGAAAGATAAGCCTTGCTGATGACAGCCCTCGTAGAAAAAGGCTTCCCACCTTGAGGGTTTGAATTAGGCACAGCCCCACGCCCGCGCGCCCCAGTCTAACAATGATAACTTACAGCCAAGTCACCTGTTCTCCCTTCAGGGGGTGGGGGGAAGCCCTGCGGTACACGCGGATCTCTGAAATGGAAGGGTACTTCAGTCCATCATGCAGACTTTCGGCATTAAAGGCCAATCGAGATTAACAAAACAATTCTTTCTTTTCGTCCAAATGTATTTATCTGGGTTGCTGCACTATGGAGGGGGGTGGGGACATTGCCTAAAGTAAAGCGTTTCTACAAGTCTCAATTACATTCAGGAGAAATATCAGTGGGACAGTAGGGGGGGGGGCTGCCTTCGACACCAATAGGACTTCAGAACGCTTCAGCGACGCTAATTCCGGCGCTGGCTTATCCAGAGTCCAAAATGTGGATGATTCCCTTGAAGAGGACCAGGTGATTTCTCTCCCTCCTATGGTTACATCCCTAATTCCAGTATATTTGGGGGTTGGGGGAAAAATAACGAAAAATAAACTGTATTGTTTAGCATGGCGAAAAGGCCCAGGGTTGCCACAAAACAATTTCAAGGCCCAAACCCAGCCAGGGACGTTTACCTTTTGCCAATGAGAAGGTCCGAGCAAGTCCGTAACAGGTCAACCCATTCAGATCCTTTCCCCCAGCAATAAGGAATCAGAAACACGCTGTCAAATTTAACTGACACTAGAGTGCCTGTAGGAGAAGGAGAGATAGCCAGGTAAGTAAACAGAGCCTGCTTCCTAACTGCTTTAAAAGAAAAAGAAAAAACTGGTCGAAGAACTGAAAACGGGATCGTCCCGTATCTGCCGGTCGCAGAAGTTCGGTCTCAATTTCATTTTAGCAGCGGCAGCGGCGGCGGCGGCGGCAGCTCCGTACTTCAAATCATTTATCAAATAAATCACGGCCATTATTTTTTCAGATCGGAAGGCCGGGAATCTCTGCACGTTTGAATACGGCCAGTGCATTTTCGGAGAAGAAGGTTCCTCTGCTTTTCGGTGGCGCTCAGAAAGAGACGCAAACAGAAACCACCTTTGTGGGTCTGTTCTGAGGATAAGGGCCATCGTTAGTCTTGGGGATGGAAGGAGGGGAGAAAATTTCAGAGAGCGCGGCTTGCTTTGGAAATAGAAGGTGGTTTTGTGCGTGTGCCTGTGTGTAAATGAAGAAAAGAGGGCTTGTCGTTATTTCTTCTTTCTTCCCAGTTCTCTGTCTACTGTGCACATGCGTGGTATG
This sequence comes from Protobothrops mucrosquamatus, assembly GCF_001527695.2. Classification (NCBI taxonomy): domain Eukaryota; kingdom Metazoa; phylum Chordata; class Lepidosauria; order Squamata; family Viperidae; genus Protobothrops; species Protobothrops mucrosquamatus. The sequence goes on along the minus strand of NW_015386644.1, from coordinate 289,102 downwards.
CGCGTGCTTTTTAGGTGCGATAAATATGTAGGTGCTCATTTGTTATTTTCTCGTGTGCAGGTGCCCACCAGGCTCGCTGTCTTTTCCTTCCTCTCTTTCTGACACACACACACACACACACACACACACACACACACACACACACACAAACACACACACACACACACACCAGCAGCCCGAAAGTGGGCCTCTCTTCAAATATTTTTTCCTGATTTACAGAAAAACAAGTCTTAATATATTATCCATCGTACCACTGGAAAAAAAAGGGGGGGGAAAGCATCTCTATTTCTACCTCACTATAACCCCATTTAATTCACCGAGGTTTCCTTCGGAGTAGGATCAACCAGCCTTCCGTTTCAAGCAGAGCCATCAGGGCCGTAAAACGAAAACAGTCCAGCTTCCACTGATGCCTTCCCGCTTTTGGAAAACTCCCCGGTGTGCTGCTGCTGTTCCTCTTTTAAGGAAAACTCTGGTCGCTGGTTCCTACGTAGCCATCTCAGTTCTGGCCGTATTTGCCGCGAACAAATTTCCAATGGATTCAGTGGCATGCGTCCTACTGCAAAAGCCATATAAACGAGCAAAAGAATTATATATCACAGGGCTCGGCCCATCTCGGCTGGCAGAGCTTTGATACTGATCGGCTTAGAATGCCCCTGTTTCCTTTCCAGTGGTTTTTTTTTAAATTTTATTTTATTTATTTTATACAAATAATACAAACATAACTCATATAAATCTAAATAAAAAACAGTATAAAAATACAAATACTACAGTGCACCCACATCCCTGGAGGCCATTTTTATTACCTGTATTTCTTCTCATATAACAACTAACAATATACAATATATTTCAATGGTGCCTTTATCCCCTCCAAAACAGCATGTATTCTTGAGCATGTGTCGTACTGCAAAAGCCGCGCAAAAGAATTATATATCACAGGGCTCGGCCCATCTCGGCTGGCTTGACCGCTGTCAGAGCTTTGATACTGATCGGCTTAGATTAGAATGCCCCTGTTTCCTTTCCGTTAGTTTTTGTTTTTGTTTTCTCGACAGGGCTGCCGAGGAAGGCAAATTTCAAATTTCCAGATAAGGAAGACGTTCACGCTCTCTTTCACTTGGCTTGGCCGATTCTGTCAATTAGAACAGAATCAATCCTTCGTTAAGGGTCCGTTTCTGGAAAGGAGTTTCCAAGTAGGGAGCTACACCACGCTTTGCCCAGCAGATGGCACTATGGTTCCATTCATTGCTCCCGCAGAACCGAGTCCTCAAACCAAACCGCGACGTCGCCTTTGTTTTACTGCATCTCGGGGAAATGTCCACAATCAGTAATTACAGGAAATGCGCGGCTTCGCAACCGGGTGGCTATTTTTAGGTTGGGAGGGGGGGGGGGAAAGAGGGCCGTGAGGTGTTACACACAAAACTCGGGACTTCTCGAGATAAATTCGACCTCGGCCGGATTTCAAACCGTGGTTTAGAATCGAACAATGGGAGGAAAGATGGAGGGAATTGGCGCGGGGGTGGAGGGGGTGGGGATGTTCCCGTAGCTCTTCCATTTGCTCTTCCGGTTGGCGCCCCCCGTTGCATTTTATGCCAGGAATAGTCGTGGGGGGGTGGGGGGGGGTAAGGCAGCCAAGGCAACTGGTGGAGCGGCCTTCCCTTTCTTTCCACAGCTTCAGCTTCAGTTCAGGCCGGAGAGGAGCTGAGCAGCCGCCTTGCTCCTTTGGCTCTTCCCGCTTTCGTTCCTTTTCTCCGGAAAGAGAAGGGCGGCTGTGGGAGAGGCTGGGCTGCCGTTTGACGCGCTGCCGGTTCAAAGTCCCTTTCGACCACGGAATCGTTGTTTTTTGTTTGGTTTGTTTGTTTGTTTGTTTGTTTGTTTGTTCTTCTTCTTCTTCTTCTTCTTCTTCTTCTTCTTCCTCTTCCTCTTCCTCTTCCTCTTTCTCTTCCTCTTCCTCTTCCTCCTTCCTCCTCCTCCTTCCTCCTCCTCCTCTTCCTTCTTCCTTCTTATTCTTCCTCTTCTTCCTCTTCCTCCTCCTCCTCCTCCTCCTCCTCTTCCTTCTTCCTTCTTCCTTCTTATTCTTCCTCTTCTTCCTTTTCCTCCTCCTCCTCCTCCTCCTCCTTCCTCCTCCTCCTCCTTCCTCCTCCTTCTTCTTCTTCTCCTTCTCCTTCTCCTTCTCCTTCTCCTCCTCCTCCTCCTCCTCCTCCTCCTCCTCCTCCTCCGACCCCCCTGGAAATAACTTCTGTTATTCTCAGTGAACTGAGAAATATGTTATGTTCACAGTTTCAGTGAATCTTTGGAGCAAGTGCGCCCCTCCCTTCTCTGCAGGAGTAAAAAACAGAGTCAGGGGAATAGAGTATTCCGCAAAGTGAAAGTAAGTCAGGTGGAGCTTCGTTCTACATAGTTGTGGTCAGAGCTAACCAAAGCGTGGAGGAGAGACGGGGGGGGGGAGGGAGGGAGAGAGAAAGAGAGAGAGAGAGAGAGAGAGAGAGAGAGAGAGAGAGAGAGAGAGAAGGAGGGAGGGAGAGAGAGAAGGAGGGAGGGAGGGAGAGAAAGAGAGAGAGAGAGAAGGAGGGAGAGAGATATTCTGTGTTTAGAAGACAAATTAGAAAGCTCTTGTGAAAAGCGATAGCTTTGGACTGTGTAAAAAAGATCATAATATATTTCAGAAGGCTGCGAAGGGTAGCTAGCGCGGAGAAACAAAATCATAATTGTGCTGCTTCTTACTTTCCCCAATATTTATCCAGACATTAATCCTTACCTCCGGTATGGAGTTGATCCAACCAAAATAAGACTTGAAAGAAAGCGCCTAATGAAACTCAGCTGAATCCCTGAAATACATTATTTTATTTTCTATGATCGTAATATTTATTATACGCGTTAATAGGAATATAACAAGAGGGATAATAAAACGCGCTATATTATAACCATCCTTTATTCGTTCTTTCCTCCTCTGTTATGTTTTTAATCGCTGTGTTAAATTCAGTTCTCTTTCTGCTTATTTGTACAGCTACTGTCGCGCGGTTCATGTTTTTATTCTTGAGGCTTTCCTATGGCCCCTGGAGGCTCTTCGGGAACCTAAGCTTTTAATGTGTGTGTTTTTACACTGAAGGAGAAACATTTCAGTCTAGGGAAGAAGCAGAGCTGAAGAAAGGATGAACAGCGAATCCAGGATCCATTAGGACAGAGCGTTCATCCACTTTCTAAAGAGGAGGATTGGGAAGACCAAAAGGAGAAAATATTGGCCAGATTCTCACACCCCCCAAACTACTTGAGAGACTCCTAGAATATGCTGGAATCGTTATTGTGAGCCCACCAAGCTAGGAACAAGGAGTTGAAATCCATGGCTGGAGTCAGCTTAATGTTTATTTAAAGGAAAGTTGAAAACAGAATCTCTTTAGCGCTCATTTCTTTCAACTGGCTTTAAAGAGTTGGAGGAATTGCCACCTCCCAGCTTTATCCATGTATGAGTTTTGAGCATCTGGGTAGAGATCATTTTTATTTATCTTTATCCTGTTTTTATTATTTTTATAGATAACTCAGGGGGACTAATGCTAATACCCAATACTCTTTCCTCCTCCTAGTTTACACACAACGCCTCCTGTGAAGAGGGTTGGTCTGAGAGGGACAGTAGTTTTGAGGTATTTATTGTTAAATTTATATACCACCCATCTTGTCCAGAGTGACTAATACTAAAAGATGAGAAGTGGGACTCCACTGAGTACACTTTATTTTTACTCAGAGCAAAATGTGTGAAGGCTGGAGAACCCTAACAGCTTCTTTGAGCCGGTGGAAAATAGTTTTCAGTTACCACCCTAACTTTGTATGTTGCTTCCCCCCCTCAAACTTTAAGTCTAAGGGGAAACTTGTTAAGAAGTTACTATGTTGCCAGAGGGATGAAAAGAAAATGGAGGAAAACGGCAATTAAATCAGTTCTTTGTTTGAAATAGCACAGCAACATTTGCATAAAAAGAGTGATTAGGACAAGCCGTATTTTTTGATTATTTCAGTAGTAGAGTCCATACTTGCTGCATCCAGAGTTCACTTGTGCCTCTGTTCTGGTAGGTTAGGACCGGCTGGAGCCCAAAGGGCCAGGTTTTGTCTGCCCTGAGTGTTTTCTTCCCTAGCAGGATCAGGGCAGTGAGTTCATCTTGAGGGCATCAGGTCCTGAGCCTTGCTAGCTCATTGGCGTAGCAGCAACAAGATTTTCACTAGGCATCTGTCAATAGGTCAAAGCCCTCCTCTGAACCTGGCTAGTAAAATCGGTGGCATATAAAATTTAATAAATAAATAAACAAACAACAACATAGAACTAGGACTCTCAGGCTTTTCCATTCCTTCCAGGAAAATGGACCGCCACTGCCAGGCCAGAGAGTATGCTATGCCCCTCCAATTAAGGACTTAAGAAGCTTCAAGCTGAGTTAAGTTAGTTGAGTACAGAGAAGAGTACAGAGAAGAGCAACAAAGATGATCAGGGGACTGGAGGCTAAAGCATATAAGGAACTGTTGCTGGAATTGGGTATGTCTAGTTTAATGAAGAGAAGGACGAGGGGGGACATGATAGCAGTGTTCCAATATCTCAGGGGCTGCCACAAAGAAGAGGGAGTCAAGCTATTCTCCAAAGCACCTGAAGGCAGGACAAGAAGCAACAGGTGGAAACTAATCAAGGAGAGAAGCAACCTAGAACTAAGGAGAAACTTCCTGACAGTGAGAATAATTAACCAGTGGAACAACCTGCCTCCAGAAGCGGTGAATGCTCCAACACTGGAGGTTTTTAAGAAGAGACTGGACAGCCATCTGTCCGAAATGGTGTAGGGTTTCCTGCCTGAGCAGGGGGTTGGACTCGATGACCTCCAAGGTCCCTTCCAACTTTTATTATTATTATTATTATTATTATTATTATTATTATTATTATTATTATTATTATTATTATTATTATTATTATTATTATTATGGATCATCGCACAGTCAGCCAGATGTTCAGACTGCATTTGGAATTTTGTCTACCTATCAAGTCCTTACCAAGGACCTGGGATAGGCAGATGTGGATGTTTGGTGGTATTACAGATATCGTAGCAAGATGGAAGCAGTTCCTAGTAAGGCCGCCTTTTGCAATTGACTAATGGTGAATTTGTCAATGCCAATGGTGTTCAAGTGGTGCTCAAGTTGTTTTGGGATTGCACCCAAGGTGCCTATTACTACTACTACTACTACTACTACTACTACTACTATTATTATTATTATTATTATATTATTATTATTATTATTAGGCTTGTGTGCATGTAATTGCTGGGCAAGATGCTCTCCTAGTCTTTTCTCTTTGAAGAAGGGCAGCTCCTTCTTCGGATGTCTTGAATCTGGAGCCAAGGACTTCCCTTTCCATCTGGAACAGAAGCTGTCACCATCTCCTAACACAATAAAGAGCACCCTCAGAGAATATATGCAAGCGAAATAAAACACCAATTCTTAGGACCACTTAATCAAGTCTCTTCTTGTAGCTGTTTAGCATTTATTGCTTCTTTCGCTAACACCCGTTTCACTTAGTAACAAAAGCTATCAGTGGCGTTCAACCTTTTGGACAATTTTTTTTCCCCAGTGCCCAGAAGGGTGAATGAAGGCAACTGTGATTGTGATGAAGATAACAGGGCATACAATATTTATATTAAAATACACATTGATTTATACACATCTTTATATAGCTAAACATATAGGCACAATTGGCTTTAAACCTTTGAAATTCCATGCCACTGGGTTTAGAATGAATCTCAGTGGGACAAGGGCTGGAGAAGGTTGTTGTCAGGGCCAAGATCCCATTGACGTAGGCTCCATTACAGATGTGAGATTGGTTGCAAATGGGGGTAAGGGGCTCCATTGATTTAAGCCATGGCATCTCAGTCAGAGAAACAGGACCACAGTTGTTCTATCCTGATCATTATTAAATTAAAGAGGAAAGAATACAGGCACAGCCACCTAAGTACATATGTTTGTGTGCTCACACACCTCTCTCACACAATCCTACAAGCACACTTTATCACCTGAATGTTCTTAGCCTGATAGCCATTGAAAAGTGTGCGACTTAAGACTCTCTACCTACACTGTCCTTTGGGATGAGGTGTGTGTGTGTGTGCGTGTGCGTGTGCGTGTGCGTGGGAGGGAAGGAGACAAGAAAAACAAAAGATAAAAAAAGCCTAAAAAAAAGTATAGCGATGGAGAAAAACTAAGGAATTAAACCAGAGCGTTAAAAACTTGCGGGCGTTCCATTAAATCCAGAAATCGCAAACAGGTTATCAAAAGCGCTTCCCAAAAATCTGCCCCTTAGCACAAGGAGATATTAAATATATTTCAAGTCTTTCCAAGAGTCGTTTTGAAAGGAAGGCGCTCCCAAACTTCCCCGTAGCCTCGGATCAAGTAACGGTGTCCTTCAGTTTGGAGACGATTTTCTTGTCTTTGACTCGGCGGTTCTGGAACCAGATGGTGACCTGCCTTTCGGAGAGGTTGGTGGCTGCAGAAATCCGTCTCCGCTTGTCCTTGTTAATGAATTTATTCAGGGCGTATTCGCTCTCCAGCTCCTTCAGCTGCAGCTTCGTGTAAGGCACCCGCTTCTTCCGCCCACGCCGGTACACGCACAGGTCTGGCTGGTTTAGTGCAACTTCCCCTGTGGGAGAAGAAGGGCAACAAGTGAGCAACAAGGAAAGGGGACGTTTTCCCCTGTGGTAGCCGAGAACACAAGGTGCCACAAAGGGAATTAGTTCCAGCGCTTTGGCCGTGTCCTCTCCTTCCCCTCGGAGGTCTCCGGACAGACGTTCCAGGCAAGCGGCAAGCCTGCCAGCAAGGAATAGCTGCCTGGCATATGTTACAGCATGTTCTGGGATAATTTCTGTGCAGCCCCCCCGGAATAAAACTGCAGGTTCCTGAAGGCTGTCGACCTCTTCCAGTTTTATTAAGAATGGCTGATCTTTCTCTTCCCCACCCCCTCCTCCACACTTTCACACCTGCTTTGATTGGGAAAGAATAGCTGCAGGGACTGGGAGCATCCTCGCCCCCCCTTCCTCTCCACCCCAAGAATAAATCCAGGGGAATAAGCTTAGGGTAACCTAAAAGTGTTTTTTTTTTCAAAAGGCAGCTGGACTCCCCCCCCTTCTTGAAGATTTTTTGCTTCTCGTCTACAGTTCTTTAGGCTTCTTGGATGAGAAGCGAAGCGTCTTCAAGGAAAAGCAAAGTCCAGTTGCTTTTTGAAAAAAACACTTTTGGGACAACCTGGAAGCCTCCACAGAAGCTTAGGGTAACTTCAGAGGACACCAGTGCAGGATCGGGCCACAGCGCTCTAGTCCTGCTCCAGACCTAAGTTTAAATAACTACCCAAACTAGAGCTGGTCTGGCTCTGGGGCAGAAGCATTCAGTTCCTTCTTAGTTATTTATCCCCTCCTGCGATGATTTCGATTATTTTCCTGTAATTTAGGAAAGCTCTGACACCACAATCGTTAGGGAGGAAACGAACCGAGGACTATAGGGGACCAGGCTGGCGTCTGTTTTAGGCCTGGCCGAACATTTCCGCCAGCTCGAGGGAGCAGAGAGAGTCTTTGCAGATTTCGGGCAGGCAGCCATTGCTTCTCGGGCCTTCTGGGCTGAGCGCGATGGGGAACACTTTAGCACCTGGTTTTCAAGTCCTCCAGGAGGCGAATAGTGAAAACAACACAATCCGAAGCTGGCCGATGCGTGAACCTTCCTTCCTTCCTTCCTTCCTTCCTTCCTTCCTTCCTTCCTTCCTTCCTTCCTTCCTTCCTTCCTTCCATCCATCCATCCATCCTTTCCTTCCTTCCTTCCTTCCTTTCCTTTCCTGTCCTTTCCTGTCCTTTCCTTTTCCTTCCTTCCTTCCTTCCTTCCTTCCTTCCTTCCTTCCTTCCTTCCTTCCTTCCTTCCTTCTCTCGCAAACGTGCAAGACAGCCTTCTCTCCTCCGGAGCCCTTCAGAGCTCAGACTACCATTCCCATCATCCCTGGACATTAACAGGCTTGGTCGTCCCTAGGATCAGGAAGCCAATAGACAAAGGAAGGCCCAGCAAAGGTCAAGGGCTTCTCAAACCGCGGCCCTGCCTCGACCTTTCCCAGGAACCCCAAGGCTTTTCTGCCCGGCTGCCCGGGACGCGCCTACCTGGGAAGGAAGACTTCCAGAAGTGGGAGCTCGGGGCCTGGTCCTTGGGGCAGTACACCTGTCCGTTCCAGCCGTTGGCCAAAGTCCAAGACTGGTAGCCCTCCATGGAGATGTAGGTCTCGTGCCGGGGTTCCCCCGGAGGTGCCGCCGGCCCGAAACTAGAGACCACGTCCAGGTAGCCGGGGGGCACGTGCTGGTAAGGGCCGGCGGCGGCCGCGTAGCTCTGGTAGAAGGAGACCTCCTTGGCCCGCGAGGAAGCGTCGCCGCCGCCGCCCGAGGTCGCGGGGCCGCCCCCCAGGCCGGCCACGTCCATGTACTTCTCCGCCGGGAAGGCGCCGTGCGGGGCCGCCTTCAGGGCCGGGTTCTGCTGGAGCCCCACGCCGTGCGCCATGCGGCAGCTGTAGTAGCCGTGGCCGAAGGGCGGGTAGCCCGGAGGGTAGCCCAGGGCGGCGGCGGCGGCAGCGGCGGCGGCCGTCGTGGCCGAGGACGGTGCCGCAATCGGAGGTCCGGCGGCGCAGTCCTTCGACGAGGACGCCGCCGAGGAGGAGGAGGAGGGCGCGGAGCGCGCCGCGGTCCCCGGGCCGGAGCGCTCGTAGACGAAGCCCGGTCGCGTCGAAGCCGGCGGCGACGACCCGAAGACGGGAGGGGAGAGAAAGCTTCGGCCCTGCGAGCAGCCCCCGCCGCCCGCCCCGGGCTCTCCGCGCAGCGCTTCCATCTCCCCGGGCGCAAGCCGCTCGGCTCAGGCTTCCCGCGCGAAGCAGCCCCGCTCCAGCTGCCTCCGTCGCCGCCGCCGCTGCTGCCGCCGGTCCTCTTCCTCCCCGGCTTGGCCCTCCGGGGAAGGCCTGCGGGCGCTCATGGCGGGCGGGCGGGCGGGTGGGACGGGACGCGGAGCGAAGGAGCGGCGGAGCGGCGGCCTCCCTCTCCGAGCGCCCGGGATGGTTTATAAAAACCAAGGCCACGCTGGGAGGGGGGAGCGTCGCACCCGGCCGTCCAAGGAGCTCGTCCGGGGCCTCATTGGTCAGGCGGCGCACGTGTCTCTGTCTGCGGGGCGAAGGCGGGGGGGGGGTGAGCTGAGCCGGCGATCCCAGGTCTCCGCTCCCCTCCCTCCGCCAACTTCGTTTGGGACTTCGCTTGAGTTCTCTCGAGGCAAGGCAAGGCAAGGAAAGGATAAAGGAAAGGAAAGGAAAGGAAAGGAAAGGAAAGGAAAGGGGAAAGGGGAAAGGAAAGGAAAGGATAAAGGAAAGGAAAGGAAAGGAAAAAGGAAAGGAAAGGAAAGGAAAGGAAAGGAAAAAGGAAAGGAAAGGAAAGGAAAAAGGAAAGGAAAGGAAGGAAGGGAAAGGAAAAAAGGAAAGGAAAGGAAAGGAAAGGAAAGAAAAGGAAAGGAAAGGAAAAAGGAAAGGAAAGGAAAGGAAAGGAAAAAGGAAAGGAAAGGGGAAAGGAAAGGAAAGGAAAGGAAAGGAAAAAGGAAAAGAAAGAAAAAAGGAAAGGAAAAAAAGAAAGGAAAGGAAAGGAAAAAGAAAAGGAAAGGAAAGGAAAGGAAAGAAAAGGAAAGGCGAAAAGAAAGGAAAGGGGAACTTGGAAAGGGGAAAGGAAAGGAAAAAGGAAAAAGGAAAGGGGAAAGGGAAAGGAAAGGCAATGGGGGGGGAAAGGAAGGGAAGGAAAGGCAATGGGGGGAAGGGATGGGGAGAAAACAGGAGGTAATAAAAACGGAAATACGAAGATGCATCCCTACACGTAGACATATTTACATATGTTCGTGGGCGCCCTCTCTCTCTCTCTCTCTCTCTCTCTCTCTCTCTCTCTCACACACACACACACACACACACACACACACACACACACACACACACCGAGAGCCTGCCTGCTCTCGCTTTTTCACAAAGACCTGGGGAGCGACATAGGTTTCCAATAGTCCATCAAGAGGAAGGAGTGGGCCCAGAATCAACAGGCCTCCGTTTTGAGGCCCTGGCTCTCGGTCGGCTGCTCCCGCCTCCCCTCCATGAGCTTAACCTTTGGCCTTGGGCGGGGGCGGGAGCGGGAGGTCTCCAGCATTGGGCTGAAATGAGCAGAACGTTTTACTTGATTCATGTGATCCCACGTTAGATTAAAAAAAAAAAAACTGTTAAGAAACTGGGCGTAGTAGGGCAGGAGGCGGGAAATGCCTTTTTCAGTTCGGAGCGTCCTTTGGCCATTGAATTACACTTTCGCTCCAGGGAGTTGTTTCGGTTACTCTCGGAGCCTTCTGCTCTCTGCTCCCCGAACCCAAAACCAGTCTCTGGGCCACCTGCAGAATTACTCTTCTTCTCCGAGTGCGGCGGCTGCGGCAATTCTTTTCGAGTTGTCCTTTCTCCCACTCCGCGCGTCTGCGTGCCCGGCTGACGCTCGAAGTACTTCGTTTATTTTATTTTATTTTTTCTCGTCGTCGGGTCGGTTTACCGATTGTTTTATTCGACTGGCAGCCGCAATAAGGATGAAGACCCTGGATAGGCGCGTGCGGGGCGGGGGTGGGGAAAAAAAAGTGATCTGTGAATGTCTGCAATACTTATCGCCGGTACAGTCGCTGAGAGTCCATCAGGGGCGCCCAGAATGGACATCCCCGGAATTTCTGGACGCTGAAAGAATTGAGGTACATGTGCCACTTTCTGCAGCCCCCCCCCGCGCAGTAAAGTTCCGAAGAGCCTATATAGGCATCTCCGTTTGGCGCATAAACGCTGGGAGTTTAAGAAGACAGGAAAAAGTCAGCGCGAGTCGCCGTTCACTTCAACCCTTTACGTGAAAATAAAAATTTTCCCGCCGCCCCCCCGAAACGAAGAGGACGGGAACTGGGGTTGTTGCATGCAATTTTCCATGGAAATTATTTCCCGACTATCTCTCGTATTCTGGGTGCTTCTGGCGAAAGCCGGATATTCCACCCCTGCCCCAAGTCTTTCTGGCTTCCAACACTGGGAAGGCAACTTTTCACCGAAGCCGACAGAACTAGGTTCTAGCACACAGCAGCCCAATTTGGCTAGCTGCTCTCCCCAGTTTAATCCTGGTCCATTGAGTTCTGGAAGGCTCTAGCTTAGGGTGGACTTTGGGCCCCGAAGAATATCGTAAAGCTGGGGCAAGGAATTTTGTCTTAGACGACAAATGTACTTACTTACTTGTTCATAGGTAGTAGCTGGGTAGAGAAGAGAGGGAGGCGGGAAGAAAGGACAACGCCTGTGAAACTAGTTTTTTTTTGTTAACATACTCTCTGGCTAAAGTGCCTTTCAAATCCCTTAGCATCTCTGCAATGGGAAAGACCCCCCTTTTCTCCCCTTGATGGAAGAACTACTCTAATAAAGCAGGCAAACTAAATCTGTGATAAAGTGGGAAAAGCCTGTTTGATGCTAGCCAACAAATAAATCTTTGGGTGGTTGTGAACCCCAACAGCGGGGGCAGCCGAACAAAGCAATCCGCTCCAAGCGACCCCCCCTACCCCCCAATAGTTAGAAAAGCAGTAAACATCTTTCTGTTGGATCTTTGGGCTCGTGTTATTAGCCTTCCTCATGACTCTGTGCGGGTTTTACAGAAGAAGTGAGGAAAGGCGTGGCAGCCAGAGGCTGGCAACATACACAACCACATACAGAAATCCACCAGTATTAGTCCTGGGGTGCTTATTTTAACTTTCTACAAATTGCTCTTAATCCACCCTTGAAGCCAATAAGCAAAACTAACACCGTACTTGTAGTTTATGTTAATGTATTGCATCGTTACTGCACTTTTATCCCTGTGCTTTTATACTCTCTATATAATATCCTATGTAGGATATGCAGTGACTTTTAAATTTTTATGACCCTGTTTTCTGGCCTGATGGCTGTAATAAAGTTATTCGATTTGATCAAGGTCTTTGCTTTCCCTCCTGTTTAAATCTAGCTCAGATTTGTTCGTGGACTTGTAAGGCAGAAAGTGTGCATTTATGTGTGTGTGTGTCTGTGTGTGTGGGGGTATTTCAGCTCAGCTGTATCCCACCTTTTCTGTTGTCCTTTATTATACAGACTTCGGCTATATTCCTCATTTGGAAATAGACTTGACATAAAGTAAATCTGAGAATGGAAGGTAAGCTCCCCTATTTTGGGCAGTCATCCCCTGCATTTCCTAATCAGGGAATAAGCCGCTCTGAAATCAAGCAAATTTATTCCCAAATCCAAAGGTTGCATCTGTTGCATTCAGAAATAATCCATGATGAATGGAGCATTTCTTCTGCATTGAATTATATAACCTTCAAAAGTTTTTTTGGGGTGGTGGTGGGGGGAGCTGAGAAGTATAGGAAAATAAAACAAAAGAAACAGAAAACCCCCGCTGCACGTTCTCAGCACCGGGAGAATCAAAATCATGTGCTAGCAAGGAGAGAGATCCACTCTGAGCCACTTTCTGCCCTTGTGACAAACCCGTGGCTCTGATTTTGAGGGACCTGTTCCAGATGGGCCGTGTTTTCTGGACGGCACCACAAGCTGCCATTGTGGAATCTGGGAGTTCACCCTGCCCTATGAGTTTCAACAAACAAGGGCAGGAGAAAGGGATATTAAAACAAGGATTTGCCAAGCCTGACCTGCCCAACCAGATCGCCCACTTTGAAAAAGCAGCTTTTTGCTCCCAACTCCACCCTTGTGGAATTTTTTTCTTTCTCCGTCTCCTGGGCACTTAGACAAATAGACAAGTGTCGTAACTTAATTGCCTCGGAAAGGCCATTTCCAAAATCAAAAGCTATTTTAATTTTTAAATCTCTCCCAAGCTTCTAACCCCCCCTATCTCTTTTAACGACATATTAAGAGGCAAGGACTAAGTTTCAAATTATTGCCTTTATTAAGCCAAGGTGTGTTCAAACAGGTGGAGAAGTGGTAGCATTTAAGGATAGAAGAAAACTCTGGCCAGATTATCACTTCAATTGCCTAACTTGCATCATTGACTTTTCTTTAGGGGAAACCTCTTCATTTATTTTCAGTGTTTGGTCTCCAGTGTTGTATTGAATGAGATCGCTTTAAGATAGTACTGAAGGTTTTTAAAATACTAGCCATAGTTTCATAGGAACACAATCCTGCTTATTTTGGAAATCCAAATATTCTTTGACCACCCTCCTTCTCCTTCTCCTCCTCCTCCTCCTCCTCCTCCTCCTTATCCGGTTCACTTTCTACTTCCTCTTATTTTCCGTTTTTTTAAAGTTCAGAGCTTGTACTTCCTCAGAGCGAAGTCTCCAGGATTCCACTGTGATTTAGGTTGTAGACCAGGCAGAATGAAAAGCACGATGCTGCTTCACTTTTGGCTTCTTCTGCCCTTAGTGGGTCGTTGGGTCTGCCAAAATAGTAACACTTGCAGAAAGAGATGCAGTGTAATCTATTGCTTGCCCATTTGAAGTCGTCCCACTGAGTTAAATCAAAGGGAACTCCATGAGATTTAATGCCAATAGATTGGGGTCGGGAGGAACGAGTTATCAGATCCAGGCAGAGCAGTCAAAGTTCTTCGCAAAAGATTTTGCTCCCTTCGCTTAAACATGACAATGAATTGACTTAGTGACTTCTGTTGAATTCAGCAGCAGACTAAAAACGCTTAACTTAAATATTGTTGGAGTGGTTTAAATGCAAAGTCTTCAGAGTCTACACTGGAAACGCATTTTTAACAACACAGTATTTTATATTGTCGTATTGAATAAAGTAAAATAATATTTTTTTTACTGTATTTGAGCTTTGTTTTTGTGCTTATTCATCCAAATGAAATATCCAAAGATTACTTGTTTCAGCCTCTTTTACTGGGCTGGATTTTGATTCAGATGGATCCTATGCAACTCTTCCCTGAAACAGAAGAAGTCTCAGTAAACAGCAGAGATATCTATTTTGGAGCAGGTATTTCCAAATTCCAAACATTATAACCTTATCAGGATACCTCAAACCCCATAATGCTAAAAATGTTTGCTGATTTAAGTCGTGGAGCAAAGCTTATCTAGCGAGCTGGTATGTTAGACTTCCTGTTAGATGACTCTGAAGCCCTCCTGCCTCTGAGTTCCCCCTTGATCTGATTGTACATTGTTTTAGTAGAACAAAACATTAAGAATCCAGAAGATTTTTTTAATTGTCTTTCCCAACTATCACATTTTATTAAAAGGTATTTGTGAACTGCCTAGACCAGGGGTAGGCAACCTCGGCTCTTTTATGACTCATGGACTTCAACTCCCAGAATTCCTGAGTCAGCTGTAGGAATTCTGGGAGTTGAAGTCCATGAATCATAAAAGAGCTGAGGTTGCCTACCCCTGGCCTAGACCAATGTAGGGTTTAAACTGGGATGGCAGGAAGGTAGGTGGGGATGAAGGGTGGGGAAATTAGAGCCCATCTCCTGGTTGCAAGGACGATAGATTAGATAGTCCCTGGCTGCTCTGAGTTTTTATTTCTTGCTTTATATTATGATTTTTTTTTTGTATTTTCATTTGTTTTATTTTAAGCCGTGTAGAGTCCGATGCAGCTGAGATAGGCAGCTGTACAAGTAAATAAACAGAAAATAAAAGTTAGATTGGTTATGCAGGTGCAGGCTACATGTGAGATTACAAGTATCTTATCAGTTAAGAATTGCAATGAGTTAAAGACCCATTGTGTTCCTTGAGACCTGAGACAGCCCGACACACTGCGAATGAGAGATATGTGAGTTCAACAATTTCTCCCTCGCTGGTGGGAGAACCATCCATGCCTGTTCTACCGAGTCCAATCGATGCTCAGTACCCAGGCTTCAACACTAGGTGGCCCTAAAGGTTTTCCTGTGGAAATCCAGAAGACTGAAAAATGCTAGATTCACTTTTTTGGAATGGGCAGCTATAGGAATCAAATAAATAGATTCTGCCAGACTCTGACCTGGGGTGACAGTGAGAAATCTGAAGCATTTGACTACCCAAATTAAAATTATTCTAATTGCAGAGAGAGAGGGGAGAGGGAGGGGGGAGAGTTCTCAGAAAAACAAATCGATCTTCTTGTGGGTCAATACAATCATATGGCCTTGTTCTTCTTTAGGAAATGGAGGGACAGAAAAGGTAAACTAGCCAGGAATCTCAAAATGGTGTGCATCCCTAAAGAAAGAAGCCAAGCCCCCAAAGAAACACGGTTCCTTTGAAATTCTTCTCAAATCTGTGCAACTGTCTGGGGCATTTACTTATAAGTGACCTGCTAGAAATAGCAGGATGGTTTTATGTTGGATTGTTTGGATTTAGAAAGCAAAGCTTCTCCCCCAAATACACACGAAGTGGGTGGGCAGAAAGAAAGAAAGAAAGAGAGCTGGAGAAAGTCATATGCTTAATGGGGATGGCCCTTGTTTAAGGTGACAACTACCCGATTGATTAAAATAATACTTGTGTATGTGTGTGCTTACGTGTATGCAGGGCTTTTTTTTTTTTTGTCATAGAATGCACCAGAACGGAGTTGGATTTTCCAGAGTTGCCTTGAACAAAATCCTAGTCTTTTAGATACACTAAAAATTGAAGGGTTTTTTTTTCAACTACAAAGGTAAACCTTGTAAGGTAGGCAAGGCGGGGTTGTATGATGTGTGTGAGTTCTGGTACCCTTTTTTTTTTTTTTTTTTTTTTACAAAAAAAGCACTGTGTGTATGTATACATATTGTTTTCTCTAAGCAACTACCAAGTTAGGCGGCCTTATTTGTTTATGGGTATTAAAGAATTATATCAACACTTTCAATGATTGAACTAAATTTTGCTAGGGATCCAAATAACTCTGCCCCAGCTTTCTGCAATTATTGTTTGCTTGCTCGGTTGTCTCTTCCTGAACATACTCATTTGTAAAGCAAAAGCAAAAACCAGTAAATCTAATGCATGTCGTTATAGAAAAGGAATGAAACGTTTCCAGAAAGATGAAATGAACATTGGATACCGCTCATCAGCCAAAAGGAGAATGTATTTTTTTTTCTTGTAAGGGGCTACGTTTGTGTGTGTGTGTGTGTGTGTGTGTATGCAAGTGCGTGCAAGCTAGAGAGATCTAGGGAGCGCTCCCCAGACCTCCTTCCAACCCAGAGAGCAACACGAGCGAGTTGACCCTCCCTTTGACCTTTCTTGTTCCGGCTGACACCCGCGGTGAAACCAAGTTCATCCCAATGTAACGTCTGGCACTCGAGGGTCTAGACAGATGTAAACACCGGCAGGACTATTTGGGGAAGGGGCAGCTTTTTCAGTGAGCTCCAGACAAGCTTTTTCAGGGAGCTCCAGAGAGGACGCCATTGTTTATTACCTGTCTTAGCAGAAATGCTCCCCAGTTCACCTCAAAGAACCCACCATAAAGCTGGGAAACAAATATTTGCTCAACCTTCTGCCTAAGAGCACTTTGAGCTTCTAAAAGTTGTGGAGATTCAGGTCTGCTTGAAACACGGCCTTCCATTTCAGCGGAGGTGGGTGAGACTGTCGCCAAGAAAAACAACAAACAGGGCAGCCTCTTCTGTGGCCTTAGAGGGGAGGGTCCTCTAAGGAGGACCCTCCCTCTGTGTGTGTGTGTGTGCACAAGCACCAATACTTGAAGGGATGGGAGATAGAAAATCCAACCCCATACAATTCCTTTCAACAAGACAGCCAGAACAAAAGTACAATGCCTACATTTTGTCCTCTAAGGATTTCCTCTTGGGAAAATGCTTCTGAATGACGTGTGTGTGTGTGTGTGTGTGTGTGTGTGTGTTTGTGTGGCCACCTTTTACAACACCCTACGAACCCATTTCTTAAATAAACAGTTCCGAGGAGCATTCAAAGCAAACTGACTAGATACGTAAGATTTCAAACAAGAAGCTTCTGGGGATGGTTTTTCTTTTTTTAAAAAATGAATCTATTTGGGGAAGGGGGAGATAATTAATTAAAAGGCATTGAGATACTACCCAGCATCCACTTACAACGAGGTCCTTTACCTGTTTACTGGGAAATCAACCCTACTAAATTCTGCTTCAGGGGTCTTCAAACTTGGCCTTTTTATGACTTGTGGACTTCAACTCCCAGAATTCCTCAGCCAGGCACTCTGGCTGAGGAATTCTGGGAGTTGAAGTCCACAAGTCATAAAAGGGCCAAGTTTGAAGACCCCCGTTCTACTTCATGGAATGAAGGAAAAGGGGGACTGAGAAACGCGAAGAACACCTGTAATACCCCCATTCGTCTGTGGCGATTTTTTTTCTAAAAAGAAAGCCGGCGGTAACGCGATCTTCTGAATTCTGATCTGGGATGAGACAGGGTTTTTAAAGGAGCGTCCGTATTTGCAAATGTTTAGAAGAGGCGGTCGGGGTGGGCAATAAACTAGGATTAGAAGGGAAAAAAACGGGGGAAACAGAAACTCCTGGCCGGTTCAAGCCTTCCGGAAAACAGAAGGGGGCGCCAAAGGCCAGCAAAAAAAAAAAGCACTCACAGATATCCGTTTCCTATTTTTACGAGAGGTTGCCCGCGCTGCAGTCTGGGTCGAAACTCGCCCAGGTGCTCTCGGGCACAGGAACGGCAGGGGCTTTTATGTTATTCCGTTCCACCGCCTCTAGTTCGGTGTTTGTCTCGGGATGGGACTGGGTGGGGTGCGGGTTAATAGTTGCTTCTTGCAGGGAGTCCCCCCCCTACTCTGGGTTTTTTTTGCGGGTGAGCCTGTCACGAGGCCTCGTGGCGACTTTAAAAAAAACAACAACAACACGAATTGCCACGGATTCTAACAATCAGAGTCGACTTCGAGAGAGAGAGAGAAATGAGACAGCAGGGAGGGGCACGGGTTCAAATTTTCCAGCTGTCCTGTCAAGAAATGTTGAAGCAGCTTCGGTTGCTTTTCTTAATCAAGGCTCGGAGGAGGACTTTGTCCACTAGCTGGTTAATTCTCCCCAGCTTGTATATGTATTTCCCTGCATATATTCTGTGTTGGTGTGTATTAATCGTTTCCTAGAGGAAGGACAGGGGAGCAGGAGGACAGGGACGCAATTTTAATACAACGAACGGCTCACAATAAAAGTATTAGAGAAGCCCGCGTGTGAAATGGCGCTTCAGGCAACCGGAGGAGCTTCTGTTTCCAGCTCGTCGCCCTTCCCAGCCCTTCCGGTTTCAAGATGAGTCCAGCCTTCGGCTGCTTTTGCAACGAAGTTCGCGTTGGGAAGAACTCAAGACACCCCTTAATTAAAGGCGGAA
>NW_015386644.1:260882-268635 GCF_001527695.2 Protobothrops mucrosquamatus | reverse complement strand
AGAGATATTTTCCTGACCTGAAAGCGAATTGGCCCTGGTTGCCGCGAGCTGATTATTAGAAGGACCGATCGTACATTTATATACACCCCACATACAACCACGGACACGCAGGCACGCACACCTACATACATTCCCACGTACAATTTTTTCAGCGTGGGGGGAGCTGAGATGATGGAAAGGATAAGAAAAGAGATGATTTTGATGGAAAGGGGGCTGCACAGCCCCACGGCTGGCAAAAGGCTGGCGAATCATCTGACCGAGGCGGCTGGCAACGCAGTCCTGGAGGCCCTGGAAAACTCGCCCCACGGCGGCCGGCTCAGCCCGAGACTAACTTCCGCTTCTCTGCACAGCTCCATCGGGGACCTGCCCGCCGCCAAAGGGAAATTCGAGATCGACGCTTTATTCAGCCTTCAGCACCAGAACAGCGAAAGCGCCGTAGCGGCAGAGCTGCCTTCCGCCGAAAGCCGGAAGAAAATTAACCATTACTCAGAAGTGGCTGCAGAGGCAGACATGAACAGCGACGTGGAGGTAGGCTGCTCCGCGCTCCGATCGCCGGGTAGCCTGTCCTCCTCCCTGAAGGAAAGCAATAACAAAGGTAACTCTCTTCCCTCGCGCTCCCCATCCCACCCCGAAGCCGGCTTTTAGCGGGGCGAGGCGTGGGCGGCGTGGGAATGGGGGGGAGAGAAATCCACGCATAGCAGGATCGAACCCTTATCCTGTTTTTTCTCTCTTTCTTTTACTTATCCCTTTCCCCTCCCCGTTAAGAGAAGACATCCCGTAAAACAAGGGTTTAAACACCAGGGCATTAATTCGGGGATCAACTGAAGGTGCTAAGTAGCCCCCCAGCATAGCATCCTTAAGGAATCCGAAGCAAAAGGTTACAGAGTTGCGTGGGTTGCGCACGCTACCCGCACTAAGCGAATCTCCGAGTGGCATTTATACTTTGGGTTCTTCTGTGTCGAAGTATGCAGGGCAGGAGTGAAAATGTACCTGCACTTATTACACGGCATATCCCCACGTCTGGGGATCTTTCCGGAGATCTGCTATGGGATTTTACAGGGCTGATCTAGAAATCTGAGGGGCGCTTATTTGCCGGCTATGTAACAATCCGCCCGCGATTTCGCAAGTGTAAACAAGTACTTTTTGCTGAATTTTTATGAAGGGTATTTAGAAAAGAGTGTGCATACTGATCAACTCCGAGATCGCAATTAGATCCTGTTGGTGTAATTGATATAACTCAGTTTATTCAGAGTGCAGGTAAGCGGTGTCCTTTAAGTAATTTATCTCCACATATGCCTGATTTTCTATTCTGGGTTTTCATTAAAAATGCAGCATTTTTTTAAAAATGTTTGCTCTCTACTATACTTTTTGCCTTCTCCCTCCCTCCTGTGCGACCTACTTAGCACTGTTAACTTTGACTAAGAATAATGCATCATAATGTCACAAACTCGTCTAACAACTTATTTTTTAAAGCTGGAAAACAACTCATTCTATCGGAGCCAAGTTGCACAATTAGAATCATCAGAGGCTGGGGGACTGTGAAACCTTTTAGGAAACACATTTGAACAGGGCATTCGTTTGCAATCCGAATTGGGCAAGCCGTTCCGTTTATCCTCCTTTTGTAAACCTCTTAAAAAAGTGAACGAAAAAGTAAAGGGGAAAAAAATCCCCAGTGATGGGCCCCAGCATAGATTAGCTGTAGGCGCCTTACAAAAGACGCCCCTAACTTTTCCCATCGAATATATATTTTAGGTAGAGTGGAATCTTTTTATCAATAGGTGGTTGTTGTTGTTTTTTTTGCTTTTAAAGGATGCTTAATTTTCTTGATGTCTTCTCACTTAACTGCAAACAAAAGATAAAAGGAGAAACTTTCTATTGATCCGATTAACGCTGGCGATTTGTGTCCCTGACAGACAACATTAATTATTGGGGAAGTGTGGATTGCAGGCAGGGGCTGAAATCCGCCTGGCAGCGCGTCTCCGGGACAATAAACACGGTCTTTTGTTACTTTTTGTCTGGAAGGCTATTCGGAGAGCGGTTCGACTCCGAGCACCACCAGCTCGTCCTCAGGATCCACACTGAACAACTTGCACAGCGGAAGCAACCTGAGCACTTCCAGCTCCGGGGCCGATCAAGTGAGGAGGTACCGCACCGCCTTCACCCGGGAGCAGATCGCCCGGCTGGAAAAGGAATTCTACCGCGAGAACTATGTCTCTCGGCCTAGACGGTGTGAGTTGGCCGCCGCGCTCAACCTTCCCGAGACTACCATAAAGGTATTGCCAAGGAAAGGGAGACTCATGAGAGTCAGGCCGGTCCTGGCGGGGAGGGTGGCTGGAGGCTCAGGACCCGATTTTGAGGGCTTGGTTTGTCATTTCCGTGTGTGTAGCTCCCCAAGCTGTAGTCCTGTTTTTAGCCGGGCTTGCCTGAGACTGAAAAATGTCCTCTTCTGCGCCCGCTTCCTCCGAAAGGAGGAAGGATTCTGATCAATATAAAAAGGAATCAGATAAATAAAAGGAAAGCAGCGGATTGCCTTGCTATTTTAAGAACCTTCCTCCTTCCACGGAATAGGCTTTCGGATTTTATTTTGTTCACCTTAGGCTATTTCTTTTCACATTTGTAGATACATACAAACACACAAAAAGAAAAAAAAAACGAGGGAAAAAAGCAAAAAAATAGAGTGAATGAAATATCAAGAATAAAAATAAAAGAAGCGACAGACGGATTGGATAATTAACCAAGTCGCTCTAGAACTGAATATACACATTTTGTCCCCCCCCCCCATTGGTGTATTTTTTGTTGTTGTTTTCTCTTCCCTTTAAGAGAACGAGTATGGCTAAGCCATCAGGCCTCTTGTAACTTTCTCAAAAAATGTAGATTGGCACTACAAATAAAAACAGTAGATAAAAATCAAAGGGAGCAGCAGCATCAGTCTTGTATTAAATGTGTCTTTGTGCTTTTAAACTTAAAGAACCGGAATCGTGCCTTCAGCTTAACTCTTCAGGAAGGCATTATGTCAATCATTTCCTAAATAATAATGGCAAAGGGGACTGAGATAAAATGACAGTAAAAATACCATCCATTTTCTTATAAAGCATTCCCCAGGTCAAATCCCCTTTTATTATTACTATTTTACAATTTCAACAGAAACTTAAGTCTTATAGCAGTTTTCACCTTCTGAAAATTTGGCACTGGGTGATAATGTCAGTTCTGCATATGCTTACCTGTCATGGACACGAACTAAGCTGAATTAATAATAATCGATTGGATTAGAGGTTGAAGGACCATTTAAGAATAAAACAGTAGAATTTCAGATAACTTTTAAGGTGGATTTTTGAGAATGTATGTATCACGGTTGTTCTTTCGCCACGCTAGGCCGGCAGTGATATTCAAATAAAATGTAAAAAGCTTTTTTCAAAGAGAGATGTATGTATTTTAACCTGAATCGGAATTAGAGAAGCCAAAATCATATAGAAGGATCCTGAGTTTATCCGGGATTAAAATGCAGGCAGCTTCTTTTCGATTTTGGTAAACACCAGCTGAGGAATTACTGCCTTCATGAAGCTATTTTAGGCAGAAGCGGAATTCCCGTCTTAGGGAGGACCGGATGCGAATTGGTGGCAGAGTTCGTCTGGCCAGCTACCCTAGATAGAAAACGGCAGCGTAGTGGTTAAGATAGTGCCCTAGAAACCAGGAGATTGTGAGTTCTAGTCCTGCCTTACACATGAAAGCCGGGCTGGGTGACCTTGGGCCAGTCACCCTGTCCCTCAACCCAACCCACCTCACAGGGTTGTCGTTGTGGGGAAAATAGGAGAAGGAAAGACTATTTTGTATATCCAGGCCTTGAGTTACTTATAAGCGAATCGTGGTCGGATAAAACTCTAATAAATGTTAAAAAAATAAAATAAAAACGCAGCTGACCTTACGGGGGAGGGCGAGCGGGGGGGGGGGAGCCGCCGTTGCTTTGGCTAGGTAGGCAGCCCTCCCCGCGCCTCGCTTCTCCCGCACTCTGACTCACTCCGCGACTCCGCTTCCTCCCCCTCCTCCTCCCCCTCCCCAGGTGTGGTTCCAGAACCGGCGCATGAAGGACAAGCGGCAGAGACTGGCCATGTCCTGGCCCCACCCGGCGGACCCCAGCTTCTACACCTACATGATGACCCACGCGGCAGCCACGGGGAGCCTGCCTTACCCTTTCCACTCCCACGTGCCCCTCCACTACTACCCGCACGTCGGGGTGACGGCGGCGGCGGCGGCCGCGGCCGCAGCCTCCGGAGCGGCCGCCTCGCCTTTCGCCACCTCCATCCGCCCGCTGGACACCTTCCGCGCCCTCTCGCACCCTTATTCCCGCCCGGAGCTGCTGTGCAGCTTCCGACACCCGGGCCTCTACCAGTCGCCCGCCGCCGCCGCCGCCGCGGGGCTCAACAGCAGCGCGGCGGCTTCGGCGGCGGCGGCGGCAGCGGCGGCAGCAGCGGCGGCGGCCGCCTCCTCGGCTCCGCCCACCGGCTCCGCCCCTTGCTCCTGTCTCAGTTGCCACAGCAGCCAATCGGCGGCGGCGGCGGCGGCGGCGGCCCTGGGCTCGCGCTCGTCCAGCTCGGATTTCCCCTGCAGCGCGGCCGGAGCCGCGGCGGCCGCTTCGCAGCGCTCGGAGAGCAGCTTCCTGCCTTACTCGGCGGCCGTGCTCAGCAAGACGGCCGTGCCCTCCCCGGACCAGCGGGAGGAGGCTCCCTTGACCAGATAACCGGCCTCCAGGGCGCTGTTGGGCCGGGGTGGCCCGGGGCAGGAGCGAACCGTTGGGGACGAGGTGGGACGGGAGGGCCGTAGCTGCAAGCTCTAGTTCTATCTAGCAGCAGGTTGTTTTTTTCCTAGCGCTGTTCTTAACGATTCGGGCTATTAGGGCTCCGGTTTAATATGGAATTCCCCAAAAGGAGTGGAAGCTGCTTCTGCTGCTGCTTCTGCGGTTGCTGTTGCAAAAGTTTAATGGATGGATGGATTTGGGCCCCGGTAGACCAAAAACTATAAGCCCCCCCCTCTTTCTCAGTGGAAGGACTGTGTGTGTAGAAAAAAAAAAGCAAAAAAAAAAAAAAAAAGCGATCCCTTCCAGACATTTACGGTATTTTCTTTTTCTGTTTAATCTTAGGGGAGCCTGGCTCTGCTCCCCCTGCTGACGGCAACGGGAACTGTTTGCATTTTTTTTTCTGAGTTCAGCTGCCTTTTGTGGTTTGTTTTGTTTACCTTATGGTTTTCCTCGTCCGAAACGTGGTTTTGGACGGCTTAATATTTCCACCCCCTGTCCCTTCGTGTCCTTTTTTCTTTCGTCCTGAAGCGAAACCAGCGGGATCTTTTCTAGGAATTTGGCTGAGGACGAAGCTTAACAGAAACACTGAAGGAAACGACCGCAGACACACCTGGGGGTTCAAGGAGTCGAGAGGGGCTGTTTTAGGGAATAGGAAAGTCCGATACTTACCGTCCTTTCTGATCTTTCCCCGAAGGCGGGCTGGTAATATATAGTCTTGCGCGGGCCTCCAAAAACGCTTCCCCAAAGAAAGCGAATGGGGAGGAGATGGCCTTGAACGGCTTGGTAAAAAGATTAGGTAGACTGGGACAAACGGAATGGTAGTTTAGAAAAGAGGAAACGCGGCTTGTTGCTTCCGAGTCTCTTACTCTGCATTTATCTGGGAAATACTTGAAACTTTCTTGGCATGTCTCCTACCCTGAAACGGATCTTCTACATAACTTTTTTAAAAAAAATGTTAAATTCTTCCCCTGTCCTCCCCAAAGGAGGAAAATAATCACGCTTGCTTTATTTAAGCCCCCCTTTCCCCCTCTCCCCCCCCCCGCGATCTGGGCTAACAGAGAGCCCAAATCCCCACAACTTTCCGTGAACTTGAGAGACGCATCAAAAAACCACCGGTGTTACTGCGGTGTCAATTTTGATGCTAATAATGTGCAGATTATGACGAAAATTGCCAATCATGTTCTCTGATGGACCCTCCTTTGAATGCAGAGTGGTGGGGGGAGTTTCCCGCACGGAGACCTGCTGTCAAGTACTAACAACCCGCTAAGGGAAGTCATTAGAAGAGACGGATAAGAGACTTGGTACATAAAACATTGTTCCTGGTGCAAAGGCGGTAGGTTATTTAATGTTAGATCTGTTACCTTGGAAGTGATTTTTTTTTGCACAAGAAAGCTACGGTTCTGATCATCTCAATTGCCAATTTTCATTTTGGGAACTTGGACGCCCTGGGTAGACTTTTCAGTTGATATTCCACCAATGTGAAAGAGCCTCATTAAATCAAACTTGGCTATATTTCCATAATGCTCCTGGCAGAGTCACTTTACTCTTCACATAATGAGATTTTTCTGAAGAGTTGAAGCTCTCACATAACTAGCTATTGCTTATTTAGGCCCCATGTGTAAGACGTGAGCACAGGCAGTGCAAGCCCATTCATTTCCCCTAATTTATATATATTTCAAATAAGTGTCCTGAAATTTGCTGTTTTCTAAGACACTGGACTTGCTGGGATTCTTTTTTCTTTTCTTTTTCTTTTACCAGCCCCGCATTTTGATAATGGACATTCAGGAAATTATTTTCCAGTCTGTACTGTTTTGTTCAGTGAACAAAAACTGTATTTTATTTTTTATCATTTTTATTAATGGGGGGGGGGAGTCAAAATATAGCAAAAGATTGCTGGTATGAAGATAGGAGAGGAAGGATTAAAAACAACGGAGGTTTCAAGAAAAGAAGAGTAGATTATGTTAACAAGAACATGAGATATATAGAGAACACTGAATTAAGGACCTAATCCTCAAATAATAAATATTTTTTTTAAATATACCAAGACAAGACTTCTTATGCATCAAAAGAAAAATACCAGCTATTGTCCACTGACTTTATATTTAACTTTTAAATTAATATATAATTTAATGCTAGCTAATTTTTAAAAAAATGTGGCATTCTTTTATCAACATTTACTTTTTTCAATTCTCTAAATATTTGGTAATGATGGCCCTTATTGGATATAGAGAGAACAATTTTGGCAATAATGTTTACATTTTTCCAAAATAGAAATAGATAAATAAATCTATATATCTTGGAAGTGGTTGATAGGTTTGCTGGTAAATAAGATTAAAAAAGAAACAAAATAATTTTATGTTAGGTCCAATGGATCTAGTTATTATGAAAAAAATTGTGAATAAGTCCTGTGCTTCAGATATTCACTGGCTGTATGAATTCACTGTAAAATATTTTACAAATGTGCAATAACAACAAAGCTTTGTATATTATGTTATTTATTGTGTTTGGTCATGTAAAATAAATGTTATTTAAATCAAAAGCAACCTGATTTATTTAAGTCTTCCTGATATTTGGTTTGTTTGCTGTTTTAATACAAATATATTTTAAAATGTTATTTGGGCTTATGACAGCTTCTTAAAATAACCACTTTTGCTGCTTTTTCATACACATATCAGAAGGATTAAGTCATACTAATTGGTTTTTTTTTACTGCAAATGCAGCGCATTACTCATGTTTATAGTAGACATGCATTTAAGTCCAAACATTGGTTTAAATAATTGCCTGGCCCAAAGATGAGTGTTTACAAACACTATGTGCATATTCTGTAGGAAAAGCAGTCAACAGACACTAAATTTACCTCACTTTCCATGTATTTTCCTGGTATTTTAAGTAAATATGGGTCACATCTTTTAGGACAAAGAAGTGCAGTTACTTTAATCTCCAAAGAGTACTATTTAACAA
>NW_015386644.1:253382-258382 GCF_001527695.2 Protobothrops mucrosquamatus | reverse complement strand
ACCCTTTTTTTTTTAATTGGGCGAGATGCTGAATTGTCTCCATCAGGAACCCAGGGTCTTTTGTGTCCCTGTGTGAGGACGCATTTCACACGTCTTCAAAATAGCATCTCTGTGTTTATCTGGATCAGAAATCTAGACCATCCATCCTCAACTGGATGTTGACTAGCGAACGTGAAAAGGTCCATTCTAAGTATATCTTCCAAAAGCATCCATTTCACTACGATGTTTACACCAAAAGTACCCATAATGACCATTAAAGGGTGGTATCAGACAGATCTAAAAATGCGAGGAGGTTTTTCTGAAGGGAGATAAGGGGCCATGAGGGATAGTCGTGTCTGGATTAAGAACAGTCACTTGAAAGTTATTGACAGTGTAGTCAAAACCTAAAGTATATTTTTTTCACCAATACGATTTATTTTCAGTTAAAGATGGAAGTCTAGACTAAGTGTAGGACTGAAGTCTAAGTTACCTTAACTTGAAAGTCTACACAGAAACTACATTAGAAGTAAAACAGATTTGACTCAAATATGATTATTTTCTATGCGTCTATTTTGTCTTCAGAATTTGTTGCATCACAAAGTGGCTTATATGTGCAATCATAAGATATAATAATTACTCCATAAGAAAAGGAACCACATCCAGATTATTAAAGTAACAGCATGAAATTTCAGTATTAAAATTAATGAACACTGACAGGATTTTTTTAAAAAAAGCTGTTCAAAAACTTATTAAAATAAAAATAATTTTGAAAGCTCTCCTAAAAAACCAACAATATATTTTTTTTTTCTAGGGAGAGGGTATTCCTGAGGTGTGAGGCCACCACAACAAGGTCCTAGTATTAATTTCTTAACACTTCTCCTTGGTGGGGCCTTTCTGTTGTGTAAGCAGGTTCAATTCTCCAAAGAACCCATTGAAAGCTATAGGACCTCGACCTTTCACATCTATTCAGTAACTTCTCTCATCGAGGTCAATGGGACTTGCTCCAGAGAAATAATCAATGCAAACATGGGACTTCAAGTTATTCCTGCCAGTTGCTTGAAAACAGGAGATTTGGTCCAACATTTGGCAAGCCACAGATTCCCCATATCTGGAAAAGATGGCCGCCACAGTATTCATTTCACTCCTTAGATTGGATGGATCCTGTCTTACTTCAAGTTGGGTGTGGATTGTAGGACGTTCCTAAGAAGAACTCTTACAGCATAGAACTAGAACCCAAGACTTTATTACGGAGCCCAGAATCTCAGAGAGACAGAATTTTCTTTTGTCCCCTTGCTATTTTTTTTTTTTAAATATGAAGTGTCTCCCTTCCATTTTCCTATTTGGGGGGAGATGCTTGAGCCTATTATTCGATGGGCTCCCTTCTGCTACATTTCTCCTGCCCTCCAAAGGCAGGGGGCCATCAACCTGAAAACAAATTGGGGATACATTGTGGGTTGAAATGAGCCTTTGCTTGGACAGGGGCAAAGTGGACCTGAGCAATCATGTTTCTATGGGGCGAGGAGAATTATAGGTCCACCCTCACCTTGTCAGCAGGTGCCTTGGTTGCTGGCTCCCACTCCGATGAGCTTGGAGGAAAATTCAGGTGTGCCTCTTTAGGATGAAGGGGCTTCCTTTTGTCATTCTGGAAGTAACAATCCCCTCTCCCTCTCCCGTCTGTCCTCCTTGCTACGATTCCTCCCCTCTGCCCACCCCCACCCCCGTCCATTTTATTTTAATAAAATCATCCTCGGGCATTATTTACAAGCGCTTATAATTTACCTACGCTATTTGGCAAAGCAGCCCGGGTGGGGGGGAGGCTCCGGGTGGGTGGGAGGGGGGGGAAAGAGTTGTAGAAAAGCAGGCGAATGAATAAAGACTTCATAACTGCTGGTAGAACAGACTGGCTCCTGTAATGAAGAAAAGATTTATGTCACGTTATTTCAAGCCCAAATAGCGGCAGCCTCTGTTTGTCTCGGCCCAGCGCTTCTATTTAAATGTTACTTTCATATATTATGTGGCATTAATTTAACTATAGCTCATTAAGGCAGAATGAAATGGTTAAATTAACTTATCAACCCATAATGATGATGAATGAGGTATTAATTCAGATACAAGCTGGGCAATTTGCAAGTTTACGCATTCTGATGGTTCTCAAATAACATTTTGAATAGCGGGTCAGCGCCTCAATCAATTACATAAGCATGTAAAGTCGGTCCCTCGGAAAAGAAAAAAAAAAGAAAGAAAGAAAGGAGAAGAGAGCCCTTTTCATGCATATGCATTAAAACATGTTCGCAATTACGCTCGGAAATTGCCTTCATTGGATTAAGCAGCAGGTTTGGTCGAGGTTTCTGGGCTCGTTCCCTGCACTTCATATTAAAGAGCCGTTTGGGCTGCAAAAGAGCCAAGGATGGGGCAGGAGGGAGGGAGGGAGGAAGGGGGGAAGAGAAAGGCCTTCGTGAGGAACGGCCGCCTTTATCCAAAAGGAAGGGAAGGCGCAAAGACGCGCCAGATCTTTAAAGGGGCGCCAGGGCAGTCCATAAGCCAGCGGGGGCTGATAGTTTTGGATTGGATTTAATTTCCACTCAGGACGCCGGGGGAGATCTGGCAGCGACCAGCCAGCCTGGTATACTTCCTTGTGGACATGACCTGCGGGACCCCCGCGATCATTTTGCTTTGGCCTCCACAAGCACCCCCGCTGAGGCCTGGAGAGTCTCGGCCATCTGATCTGCCCCACCCCGCAACTGCAAGCCTGTTTTTTTTTTCTCCTCTTTTCCCATGTAAGCTGTTCTCAACCTCAGGGCTTTTCTTTGGAGGGGAGTGGGCGGCCCATTCTGCCTTGGGTAGGCTAATTCTATCGAGGTGCCAGTTTGACTTTCAGATAGAAACACACACACACACACACACCCATTGGACCCTGGTGACTTTTGGATGTCACAACAGGTTGCAGGCTCCAGCCTGCCTTCCTTGCTCTAGAGCAGGGGTAGGCAACCTCGGCTCTTTTATGACTCATGGACTTCAACTCCCAGAATTCCTGAGTCAGCATAGCTGACTCAGGAATTCTGGGAGTTGAAGTCCATGAGTCATAAAAGAGCCGAGGTTGCCTACCCCTGCTCTAGAGAAAGTTAAGCAGCAGAGCTGGGCTGGGTTAGAGCTGGGCCGGGAGGAAATCCCAGGGCCTGAAGACCTAGGAACCTGGGTAGGCATACAGTAGGAACGTGGGAAGCAGACAAGTGCACACACTTCCACACCTCAAAAGCGAAAGCGCCCTGGGCATCGCTGGCCCGGAGGGAGCCTTTTCTTCTCTTAGCTTAGCCCAACAGGCTTGACTGTTTTCAGCACAGCCTGTGGTGGTGCAGAATCAGAGACGGGGTTGCTGCTGGGCTCCCAGCCCTGCACTGCCCAGTTAAATTCTCCAAGGAAAGCAGATGGAGGAGTGCAGCTGCTGAAAACACGAGGCACTCAATTACAAAACTGGCTGCCAAAAAAAAAACAAAAAACCAGGCAGCCTTGGAGGATGCTTCTCAAGCACTGATCAGCTGCAACACCCCCCCACCCCCAGCAAGCCAGACCCACTGCTGCCTGTCTGCCAGTGGGAGAGGGGCCACCGAAAGAAGGGCGCCTTGCCAGGACTCTCCTGTGGCAAAGGTTCATGGGAAGTCCAACAGTCTGGAGAAAAAGCGAGGGGGGATTTGTATTCCCCCCCCCCGCACCTCCAATGACTTTCTTCCTGCCCCCCCTCCCCTTTTGGTGCTATCAGATCCAAGCATAAAGAATTATGTCTTGAGTGGTTGGCAGCATGAGCTAAACATATCCTATTGTGTGAAGATGGGCTGTCAAACTGGGGCTTGAATTGGTGTGTGTGTGTATGTGTGTATTTGTGCATGAGTTTGTGTGTGTGTGTGTGTGTGTGCGCGCACGCGCGCGCACACACACACACAAAGGTCTGGTCATCTTATCTTTTCTCTCATTGGATAATTATTCTAACGTGTGAGTTTGTGTGAGTTTCTGCGTGTATGTGTGGGTGTGTGTATGTGTGTATTTGTGCATGTGTTTGTGTGTGTCTATGGGTTTGCACACACATACAAAAAGGTCTCTGTGTGTGTGTGTGTGTGTGTGTGTGTGTTGTGGCAAAGTGTGCCCTGTGGATTAAGTTGATCCCCACTCAAGCCCTATAGACCAAAATCTCCAAATTTCACCAACCAAGCACCCTTCCTTAGGAACCATATTGGGTCTCATGTGCTGCTGCCAGTTTTGCTGAATAAAAAGCCAAGGTAGATATTGGTGGAGTGAAACCACAGGCCGGAGTCCCTCAACTAACTGGTTCTCACCAGATAGGTTAGGTTTGGGCTATAACTCTCCTTGTCTTCGCCATAGGAGTGCAGCCCCAACAGAACTGGGTTGGCTTGTAAAGTGCCGAGTAAGGCTTTTTGCAGCTGCAGTTTGGTTATTTTCCTGGAATCCATTGGCAGCAAAAAAACCCTCTGTGTGCTCATTTGGAGCCCAGACTGTTTTTCTAATTGACCTCTGCTCTGAGATGCCATGAAGGTAAGTGTGGGGTATCTGCAAATGAGAACATTAAGAGTAAGGGCACCCTGCTTAAAAGAAGGGCCATTCAGCATTGTGAACTCATTGTGATCTATGTATATTGAGATCTTAGCATTTTGCTATTGGTCTTTCTAAATTCCCTTTGGTTCCTAAGGAGGTAGGCAGAAGTAAATGGCTGGAAGGACAACTTCCTTTTTTTTTTCCTTGGAGAATGTATATTGGTTTCTTACCCAAAACTGCCCCATTTCTATTTTAGGAAACACTGTAGAAATTAGAGATATAATTCTTTTGAAGATATCTGTCCCGTTTTAATGGGGAAGAATTTTTATCTACACCCTTCAGTTTCTCTTGAGATGTTCTTACCCAGACACGTAAACCAGTGATCCAAAACACATAAACCAGCCATCTCCAAAAACCTCATCCTTCTTACCCAAGCAGAGTTGCAAAAAGGAAAGAAGATTGTGTGTGTGTGTGTG
>NW_015386644.1:249170-251685 GCF_001527695.2 Protobothrops mucrosquamatus | reverse complement strand
AAAATATAGACTTTGTTCCTCTGTGAAGTTAATTTTTGATCTTGGTTAAATCAGCTGCCACTAAGAGAATGGTGCCTCCTCTCTCTATCTGCAAGGGATTCTGGATCACAATAATCCAGAGCAAGGGATTCTGGATCACAATAATCCAAAGCACAGGGCCTGTAGTGATTCCCATCCTGTTTGAGCTCTGAAGCGGCTGTCAGCAGAATCAGCCTTACTTAGTACTTGAGTGGATTTTGCTGGGAAACCCTAGAAACAATTGCTGAGAAGTTTTAAAAAGTCAGTGACATTCCCCCCCTCCCTACTGTTGCATGGATGCTCTCTCAATTCACTAGACTGGAAGTTGAACTTGGTTTGAAAGAAAACTGCTGCATTGTAGGCAAGTTGTTAAAGCGATGAGACTTCACCTTTGCTAAAACACTTTCAAGTGGAAGTGGCGAGACCTGTATTACTGTATCTCCACATTCTGAACTGCAGTTGGAATTGTTCTCAGGAGACTTTGCATGATCCTGGGGTTGCTTTCAGCTCCAATACTGATTGAAGGTATGAACTCTGTGGCCTTAAAAGCAGCTATTTTTTTTTTATTCCTCACTTTTTGGATGTGTAGGGAGCTCAAAAGTGGCAGCACTCAAGGCCTCTAGAACAGTGTTTCTCAACCTTGACAATTTTAAGGCATGTGGACTTCAACTCCCAGAATTCCACAGCCAGCATTGCTGGCTGTGGAATTCTGGGAGTTGAAGTCCACATGCCTTAAAATTGTCAAGGTTGAGAAACACTGCTCTAGAAGGCCTACCCCAATGATGGTGAACCTTTTAGAGACCGAGTGCCCAAACTGCAACCCAAAACCCACTTATGCATTGTTGGGTGCCGGGTGGGTGTGGCCCATTGGGTGGGCGTGGCTGCGGTGGTAATGGCAGACTGGGTGGGACTAAAAAGTTCAATCAATCCCAACTTTGCGAGATCTCCCCCCCCCCCCGCGAGAAGTTGAAATTGATTGATTGAACCTTTTTTTTTTTTTGCACATGGTGGGCGGAGGCCTAAAGCGAAAAGGTTTTATAAAACCCAGAGGAAAGCCTAGGACTGGGGCAACAGTGCGCGTGCCCATAGAGAGGGCTCTGCCTGTGCCATAGGTTCACCACCACTGGCCTACCCTATTCTGGAGTCTCTCTCTTCTTCACAGGATCATCTGACCTTTGCTTCTTGTCTGCATTGGAGGGGTGGCAAAGACAGAGTTGAGGAAAAGTCCCAGTTGTGTGAACTTGATCTCCTAGCAGAGAAAGTAGGAAATAGAGTAGCTGTGTCAAGAGGAAGGTTACTAATGGCAATGAATTCAATGTGGAACTGTCCTGGGGATTTCTTGAAAAACATTTGGCTCCTGGATTGGGTGATGTTCCTCAGAGTGATGTCCTGTGTTTCGAAGCACAGTGTTCTAATTTATTGGGCTGGAGCTTAAAGGCAACAGCTGTTCCTATAGTCTGACTCTAGAAGTTTCTTTCCACTAAGGGTTCACTGGCCATCAGGGTTTAAAGGAAATCCTGAGTTAAAATTTTGAAAAAGATAGTTTCTATCATATTGAAGAGAACCCTGATTAGTTAGTATATGCAAAGGAGAAATGCTGGGCATTAACACCTCTGCAAGGCTCCAGTTTGGAGAAAGCTGTATTAAACAATTTGAACTGAAACTCTGCTGAATTATAAACTCTGTTGAATTCTACCTAAGTTATGTTTACAAATGGAATTTGGTAAAATCGGTTTCCAGTATTCCAGTTTCCTGTCCCAGTTTCCTGTATTCCAGTTTACTGCTGGGGATTTTATCCTCACCACCCTCCTTCAGAATGTTATCTTGGCGCTGTATAACCCTTCATTGGCTGTGTTCACCCAATGTAAGCCTCAGTTTCCTTAACAAGGATTCACTGAATAAACAAGTCACTTAACAAGCTAAGCCATAAACTACGGTTTGCAACTCAACGGCTGGACACATCAGTATATTTGTTAACTGTTGATGATTCTGAGATAACATGCGATATGTACATAGCAACTGTGGTCTTGTTTTCTTGAAACTTTTGTTTTCACATTTCAGTCTTCTGACTCTCATTCAGTTGGTGGGAACCAGATTAAATTGGCCCTCAGAATACAAATACAAATATTTGTGATTAAGTCATGGCTACTTCCGGGCCCGTAAGGACCCCCAAACTTTGGGCTAAAGAATACACTGTGCTTGAATTAACTATGAGTAAGCCTATAGTTTCTGTGATCATAATCACTTTGTGTCTGAACACAGAAATATTTTCTCCACGTGAAAAATATTTTCTCTGAACACAGAAATATTTTCTCCTGTGTGATGAGGCAGGTGAGAAATGCTGAAGGGAAAGACCTGGACTTTTGATAGACTTTTAAGCCAACCCACCTTGTAGGGGAGATAGGCAGCATAAAAAGTGAATAATTAAATAAACAATTTTTTAAACAAGTTCATTAGGAATGAAGGACTTACAGGGATAATACAGGTGGCTAATGAA
>NW_015386644.1:174989-246595 GCF_001527695.2 Protobothrops mucrosquamatus | reverse complement strand
AGGAGGAGGAGGAGGAGCTCCTGAATTTCTACCTGTAAAAACAGCGTAGCCGAACAGGGCAGTCCGTGCAGGTCTATCCAGGAGGGGAAAAGTAAACGCCGCGCAGTTCGGCTTCCTATCAAATGAATACATCGCAGAAGCGAGATTCAGGGAAACAAACAAACAAACAAGCAGAATTTTCCGGCGGCCTCGTGGGTGGAAGAGTGGAGTTTCGTAGGAGAAGCGCAGCGGAGGACTGTCTCCTCCACAAACTCATTGGCCGCTCAGAAGTTGCACTTTGTAGGGTTAGCGTGGGGTTATTCAGTCCAATATTGCGTGTTTACAGTTCATTGACCCAGACTCTTAACCGCTAGGCTAAACGGTGTCTGACTACTGAGAGGTCCAATGTTCCGTGTGAGCACAGCTTCCGGTTTTTTAGGAAAGGTGCTATCTTAACCTTGTCTGCAGCTTGGTATATAGACAATGAACAGACCGACGCTTTGGGTAGCCTGAACAGATTTTAGGAATGGTCCGACGTTGCCATAGCTCATGAAACTGGGATTGCGGGTGGGGAGAACTATTTATAAACTTCCATTGGGAGGGGGGATTCGTTCATCGATTCATTCAATATGGGGTGGGGTGCTGGAACCTTCTGCCAAAGGGCGCCGGTCTATTTCCTCGTCATTGTGATGAACAATGGCGATGCGTCTTTTTGACGCCCCTGATTGCATTCCAGAGTCCCCTGTTTTTGATCTGCGGCTGCAATCCATAAAGGCCTCTTTGGAATATTCTCATTGATCGCCAAGGATCCCCAGAGTGGAAGAGATGTGGGCTGCCGTCTGTGTCCAGGGACCCCGTGACTCTCATTAAACATCCTTAAGACAGCGCTTGAATGGAAAGTACCGGACCCTTTGTTTCAATAGCCGAACGAGCTGATTATCTTTCTTTAAAAGGAAGGGATTTAGCGAACGACTTGGGTTTTGCAAGCCTAAATGCATTTTCTTTTAATAAGACTCGATTCACACACGGGATTCAACGGAAAGGCAAATTAATAAGGAAACCTTGGCAAATTGAAACGCGTGTACTTTTCAAGCGTGCAAACTCTGCGCCCTCACCCACTTCTTTCACATCAAAACCCCACCGAAATCAGCGGGGAGGAATTCCCAGAAAGTCTGCCAAGGTTAACTCCCCCTTTTTACCACCCTTAATTCGGGGTAGAATCGGGACGAGTGGATCGGGAGTGAAACCTAAACAACGCCTGTAGGCTCTTCCTTCCAATTTCAAATCTTATGTGGTTCTGACCGAGTGAATACTTCTCTTAAAAAAATCACGTGTGTGTGTGTGTGTGTGTGTGTGTGTGTGTGTGTGGCTACAATGAAAAGCCTAGAAACTAACCAGACCGTGAGTCCATCTCTCATGTTTTCCAACTTAATTAACTATTTCCAGCGCTTAATGGCTGAATTGATTTTTGACGGACCTCCTTCTAACGGTTGGTGTGTGTGTGTGTGTGTGTGTGTGTGTGTGTGTGTGTGTGTGTAGGGGGAGGCTAAATGTCTTTAGATGGCACCGGCCGAGCAACCAAAGGCAATCCTGCTGCAGCTTGTTGGGGAGGGCGAGGGGGGGAGAGAGAGAGAGAGAAAGCGTGCGTTAACTTTGTTCCTCTCTTGTCGCTTTCTAACCTTCCCAACCGCAGCACTCAATTATAAGAGCTTTGATTTCAACGATATATCTTTACAGGCCTCGGAACGCGCGGATGTCAAGGGTAATCTTTTAAAGAGGAAGCGGGGCAAAGCCATTCGCAAAGCGAGAGACCTGACAGCTCTTGGGTGGCGAGAAGGATGCCAGCGCTACTTGGCCGCCAAAGCAGGGACGCGCCGGGGAGGGGGGGGGAAGCAAAAAAAATAAAATAAAATCAGGACGATGACGTCATTCCTGGGTGGAGAAAGGCTGCGGGTGGGAGGAGCGAAGGGGGTCACGAGGTAGCGCCTGAGGATTTCCCTCCCCCCCCCCCGCCCCACCAAGAGAAAGAGTTTGGTCTAGCGATGGAGGTACCAGGTAGAAACTGGGAGACGGTGGAGTTCTAGTCCCACCTTAAGGCACGGGAAAAAAAACTGGCTGGGTGACTTTGCAACCAGGCTGACTCTCAGCCCAGCTCACCTCGCAGGGTTGCTGTTGTGGGGTAAAATAGGAAGAGAGAGGAGTACTGTATTAGGTATGTTTACCTCCTGGAGTCGTTTATAAAAATAATAAAGGTGGGCTATACCAGTGGTTCTCAACCTTTTTAATGCCGCGACCCCCAACCGGTCGTAAGTCGAGGACTAAACCGGTCGTAAATCGAGGACTAAACCGGTCGTAAGTCGAGGACTACCCAACTGGTCGTAAGTCGAGGACTTTCCCTGCCCAGGAGCGCCGCACATGCGTGGTTCCACCCCCTGCGCCGGCTGAGGCGTAGCTGGCAAGCGGCAGAGACGGAGCAGGCCGACCACCAGCTGGCCCAGCCCAAGGGAGGTAAGGCACCCGCCGGAAAAGGGAAAAAAAATGGCGGACAGCCTTGCTTGGTGACCCCCGTGAAATGGTCGATCGACCCTAAATGGGGTCCCGACCCATAGGTTGAGAACCATTGGGCTATACAGTCCATAAACACAAATTAAATAAAGGCACAGAGGTGGTAGGGGTGAAGCGCAGAATCCGAACAGAGAAGTCGTTAGGTTGTTTTAAGATCTGGCCTAGCCTTTGCTCTCAGGGTGTGTATCACTTAAAATAGGACAAGCCAGCCCAGCTGGATCTGGCTAGTTTCTGGTGGATCCCTGTCCTCAAACCTGGGTTCAAAAATCTTTCCTAATTTTTCCTTGGTTGGAAGTAAGCCTAGTAAGGTTTATTATGCCTGATGGATGGGGATTGCTATCCCCCATAGGCACAGATCCCATCTAATGAAGTAGGGCTCATTTGGAGTAACAGGATAATAATGCACAATCTCGTGTGCTACACAGCATAGTGGTGACTTTGACTAGTATGCTGCTTGAGCAGGAGGTTGGACTAGAAGGCCTCAAAAGGTCCCTTCCAAATCTGTTACTCTGTTAACGGAATAATGAAGGTGGTCAGAGCATGAACTTCTGGATGGACTTCTTCCAAATAGAACTAAGAACTCCAGGAATTGGAGGCTATGCCGTCTCAAGGGGAACTGATTAGGAAGGCCTGTGTCACGGTTCCGATAAACGAGACCAGCAGAAATAAGAACTCTGAGGCAATTGCTTTCCTCAAAGAACACTTTTAATGGCTACACAATATCAGCACGAACATAGGTGAAACCAAGACTGAAAGTTACCCCCCCCCGAACAGGTTACAAAGTAAAAGTTGAAGTCCCCACCCCATTGATGTGTCATAAGTCACAATCCCTGATTGACACCTTTGGCGGGCTTCCTAAAGGTAGCTCCAACCTGCGAAACATTTAGATGGCTTGATCTTGGTTCCCACAAGAAAGTTATTGTTTTGACTAAACTAAAAGAATCCGGAGCATTTGAAGGTTTGACAGCCTGGGGTTTACAGGTTGTATATGTGTCTAACATCCCAGAGTAGTGAAGCCTCTTCTGGTTGCAGAAGATTCTGTTGAGATCTGTGTGTCCAAAATATCAAGATGGTGGTCGTAACCCCATGCCTGCAAAAATAAGGCAGGGTTTGACTATGCAACCGTAAGTACCATTGACTTTTTTTGATCCTCCTGATGCATGGGTGTCAAACTCGATTGCGTCACATGATGTATCGTGACATATCGTGATTTTTTTTGCCTTTGCGGAGCCGGGGTGGGCCTGGCCTGCATGTGACGCATCTGGCCGGTGGGCCGCCAGTTTGACACCCCTGTCCTTGTGGATCCCCCTGGGCATCTGAGTTTCCTATCAGTAGTTCCACTGCTTCCCACTTTCCATTTCACTAAGAAAGTTTAAATGATCTTATTAAAAATTGGCTAGGAACAAAGATCATCCTATGTTTTTTTTTTATGAAGCTCTTACAAATGATAAGGCAGCCTTTTTTTTCTGGAAATGCTGGATGGCAGATTCTGCTACTCCAAACACTCTCTTTCCCTAAGTCTCCTGGGGGGGGGGGTTGGCCTGCCAGTCTCATCATCTGAGCCGGCAGCAGGCACAAGGGTGGATGACACTGAGACGCTTAGAGTCGTCGTCCAACGTATCTGGAGAGCAACAGCTGGGGGAAAATTAAAGCACAATGCAGGACCCGCCAGAATATTTGTCTCTTCTCAAGTGATGTCCTTTAGACTCAACTTCTTACCTCCCTCCCATAAATAATAGTAGAGTTGTTTCCATTGTCTCAGCCACTGAGATTAAATTGTCTCGGTGAATGAGTACTATAGTACAAGACATCTGGGGATGCTAATTTGAGGAAACCCCAGGAAAATGTTACCCTTGGTCTGGGCAGCAGGTTGTTCTTCTGGATTTTAAATGACCAAATTAGACAAGCACACGCTTGTGATGCCATTTCCACAGACTCTTGCACGCTAGTCTATCCAGAAGAACACAGATTGTTTTTTCCCCCAACTCCCTCAAGTGAGAAGAAAACCTCAATGATATCAGAAGCAAGACACAATCCAAGACACTAGTAGCAATTCTGTTGCAGCTTCTCTCCGAGCCAACTGCAGGATCCAAGGCATCATACTGTAATAATGCAAGCTCCACCCCTTTATACATCCACATGATACCACAAGGCAGGTTCAAAAGTGACAGCGCTTGCACTGTGGTAATGTGATGCTGCTTTCATCATTTCCCCCCCTTGAACACCCCCTCCTGGATAGCCACGCAAACTGGTTTCCCTGAAATTCCTGTGTAAAGTATTTCAACTTTGACTAAAAAGGTCTTACCTACTACAACAAGGAGCAGAGGTCACCATCTTCTTCTCATGCCTCTAGAACAGGGGTCTTCAAACATGGACCTTTTATGACTTGTGGACTTCAACTCCCAGAATTCCTCAGCCAGGCACTCAGGCTGAGGAATTCTGGGAGTTGAAGTCCACAAGTCATAAAAGGGCCAGGTTTGAAGACCCCTGCTCTAGAAAGAACTGTGCCACAAAGCGATGGTGTTTTTAAATGGTAACTGAGCTGGAATGCAAGAAAAAAAAAAGAACCACATCCTCCTCCGAGTCTTCCTCCATTTGCACATAACCATGGGACAAAATTGGCCTGATAACTTTTTTTTTCCTGATATGTTGTATCCCCGTGATGTTGCTTTCTTCTCATCCCTAGCTCATACATGAGACTGCCTGAAGTTCTGTATTGGTCTTATTGTAATATTTCTCCCTTTTCCAACACAATCCAAGGATCACTTCAAGGGGTAGGAACACTTGTTGAGCATTGTCACCCATTATTCTGGAGAGAAATCAAATGTTTGGTAGGAACTTGGAGCAGAAGCCAGATAGGGCTTGGTGTTGGGGCAAACAATTCAACTGTGGCGTTGATTTTTTTTTTTTGCTTTCTTGGAAAAAGTGCTTAGTGCTTCAACTTAGCTGGGGAGAAAGGACACAGAGATTCCTTGGCTTTGCTGAGGATCACTAGGCCTCTTTCAAAAACCTTGGAAGGCCCAGCCAGGAGAATCTGTAATCTTCTAGGTCAGGGGTGTCAAACTGCCGGCCTGTGGGCCAGATGGGTCACACGGAAGCCACGCCCGCCCCATTGCCAGCCATGGCAAAACAGTCCCGATACGTCGCACGACATCACGTGACCTCGCGAGTTTGACATGTCTGTTCTAGGTCAAGGGAGCTAAAGCATTTTTTTTTCAAGTTAAGAGTGAGCTAGGCATATTTTATTTATTTTATTTGTATTTATCAAATGTAGGCAACACCCATCTCACTATATCAAATTTAGGCACCATCAATCTTCACTATCACTATGACTAAGGGTGGTTTACAGATAAGAAGTTATAAAAACATAAAAAGATACAGTTAAAACAGAATTAAAACTGAATGACAAACAGATGCAAGCAAGGATAATAGGAACTCTCTCAGGCCACCAACCACCCCCCCATGGTTGCATGCCACCCTTTAATAACCAGGTGAGTTGGCAGGGCCAGATCTTCACACTTTTTCAGAAGGAGTGATAAGGAAAGTGAGGTCATATTATTCATTGTTTTTTATTTTCATCTTTCCCTGTGAGCTCATGTATGACAAAAGATCCTCCCACTGGATCCTCACAATGGTCCTGTGATCTGGGCTAGGCTGAAAATGACTAACTAGCTCAGGGTTAGGCAACCTTGGCTCTTTTATGACTCATGGACTTCAACTCCCAGAATGTTGGCTCAGGAATTCTGGGAGTTGAAGCTCACGAGTCATAAAAGAGCCAAGGTTGCCTATCCCTGAACTAGCTCAAAGACACCAGGTGAGTTTTATGGTGGAGGGAGGACTTGAATCTGACCTCTTAAAACCCAGCATCTTAACGGCTGTATGTTATCTCTCCAACGAGCTTGCAAGCCTTTCCAAAATGAGGCTCTCCAGCTGGTTTGGACTACAACTCACAAGCAAAAGTGCTGTGTGACAAATGTTCAGAAATCTGGAAGTTGCAGTCCATAGAATCTGGAAGAGGCCACACTGGTTTAGGTGTCCTCTTTCTGCTTCCCCCTGAACCTTGTTAAAAAAATTATAGAATCTCTCTATGAAGTTTGTCTGACTAATCTCTCCTTAGTAGAGAGGAGTGAAGCCATTTGTACATACTGTACTCAGAGACTCTCTTCTATTGTGCTGAGGATGCCATTTCCATTAACTCTTGCACACAATTGTAGCCCTCTTTTCAAGGAAATTCAATGGACGTGATACTTAGCCATGTAACCAAATTAATTAAATGCAACTTATCTTCATAATTTGGTTGGTTTATAGCAGGGGTCTTCAAATTTGGCCCTTTTACGACTTGTGGACTTCAACTCCCAGAATTCCTCAGCCTGCGTGCCTGCTGAGGAATTCTGGGAGTTGAAGTCCACAAGTCGTAAAAGGGCCAAGTTTGAAGACCCCTGGTTTACAGTAAACTAAGGCCTGGTTAGTTAATTGACCCATTTTCTGAAGTTACACCACATATTCAACCATATTAGACTAAAATATGATTGGCTGTTTTGCTGCTCAGCCCTTTGGTCAACTAGCCATATTTGAGCCTCCCATGTCACAAATGGATCTTCAAATAAATATAGGCTGGAAGAGGAGAGCAGAACTTCATACAAGGAGATTTGGTGCCAGGTCTCTAGACACTGAAATGAGCTGCTTAGGTCAGTTTGTTATTTTAGCATAATCTCTGGAAATCTCACTTGTGGATTATTTTTAACAGGACGTGGTTCAGATCTGTACATACTGAGTGAACCTCTGTGAAATGCATTCAAGCCAGTTTAGTTGCAATCCACTGTCAGTACTAAAATTAATTGGACCCCTGGCTTAGTGTGTTGGAGAACAGGCTAATACTTGGCATCCTCAGTTGAATTCAATGGGATGCAAGGAATTTGGATTAGGGCATTCTTTGATAATCATCTGGGAACTGGGGTGAAAACCTGATTTCTGTCACTTGCTCTTGTATGAATGGTGCGGGGCTGAAATAATCCAGCAAAAATACACCTGTCTTTTCCCAATGTGTCACCATCAATCATCCAAACATCAGTGGTGGCACACTATTTCAGAAGGCTACTGGGCACCCAAATGAAGGGACACTTTTGCTCCTACCTCCTTGTTTTCTTCTTCCTCTCCACTTACCTTTTTAATTTAGATCAATTCAGAGAGAGAGAAAGAGAGAGAAGGAGGGGGGGAGGCAGGGAGGGAGGGAGAGGGAGGAAGGCAGGGAGGGAGGGAGGGGGAGGGNAGGGAGAGAAAGGGAGGAAGGGAGGCAGGGAGGGAGAGAGACAGGGAGAGGGGAGGGATGGAGAGAGAGAGGGATGGAGGGAGAGAGGGAGGGAGGGAGGAGAGAGAGAGGGAGGGAGGGAGTAAGAGGGAGGGAGAGGGAGAGGGAGGGAGGGAAGGAGGGAGAGAGTGAGGGAGGCAGGGAGGCAGGGAGGGAGAGAGAGATGGAGGGGTAGGGAAGGAGAGAGAGAGGGAGGGAGGGAGGGAGAGAGAGAGGGAGAGAGAGGGAGGGAGAGAGAGGGATGGAGGGAGGAGAGAGAGAGAGAGAGAGAGAGAGAGAGAGCGCCTCAAGGAAATTCAAAGACAAGAAGAAGATGAGAAATTTAAGAAGAAAAAGGAAAGAGAGAGAATCATTGATACAAATGAATTTCTAGAATGAGTGGAAGGACATCATAAAATAAAAAATAAGGGAGAAAAACATAAAAAGGAAACATATAAAGAAATTCATTAGAGAAAAAATTGACCTGCAAAAGAAAAATGGGTGATAGATGTAACGAAACTGAAGTACAGATAGTATTCAACTTACAACAGTTCGTTTAGTGACCATTAGAAGTTACAACGGCACTGCAAAGGTGAGTTAGGGCCATTTTTCACACTTACGTCCGTTGCAGCATTCCCATGGCCCCGTGATCAAAATTCAAATGCTTGGCAACTGACTTATATTTATGACAGTTGCAGTGTCCCGGGGTCATGTGATCACCTTTTGCGACCTTCTGACAAGCAAAGTCAATGGGGAAGCTAGATTCACTTAACAGCCATGTTACTCACTTAACAACTGCAGTGATTCTTTTAATAATTGTGGCAAGGAAGGTCATAAAATGGGGCAAAACTCACTTAACAATTGTCTTGTTTAGCTACAGTAATTATGGGCTCAATTGTGGTCATAGGTTGAGGACTACCTGTACTGGAAGGTAAAATTGTTCAATATAATTTTGGATACAGGGGCTATGTCAGATGATTGGCCAGTAATTATATTCATTACTCTATTTAAAACAATGTCAAAAATGCAGTGATTACTGTACAATACGTTTAATGAGTCGTGTTTTTTTAAAAAAACTTCTTAAACTAGTACACAACAGATCTACCAAAGTTGTTTTACGTTTCACTAGTTTAGATTCAGGTCATGGAGATGCCTTTTTAAATTTAAAATGTCTAGCAAAATATTATGAAGATATGAATGAAGATGTTGATGAGGCAATGCTCAGGGTAACATTCTACATTTATTAATCTGCCACTGGCTTCAGAAGAACCATCTCAACTGCATTAGTAGACTGTGCACAACTCTGCCCTCCAAAATCTGGAACGCACCTCCTATTTTCTTCCTAGTGACACAGAGCTTGTTCTAGAGCAGTGATGGCGAACCTTTTAGAGACTGAGTGCCCAAAAACTAGCCCTGCCCCCACTCCACCCCTGCCCCCCCGCTCCGCCCCATCCCCCCACCTGTCCACAGGACCACTCACCGCCTCCAGGGCCCGCCGCAGATCGCCCAGGCAGCCCAGCAGGCCATGCCCTCTGCCCATGCCCCGCAACATCAACTGTGCGTGATGGGGCATGAGGGCAGAGTCTTGTCTATGCTGCCTGGCTGCCATGTTCTTAGCTGCGCTGCTCCGTGTGGGCCATGCTCGGAGGCAACTCTCCTCCAGGGGGGCTGCTGGTGAGGAGGGGGTCACGGGGGGAAGCGAGGCTGGGGCAATGGCACATGTGCCCACAGAGAGGGCTTCGAGTGCCACCTCTGGCACACGTACCATAGGTTCGCCACCCCTGTTCTAGAGTCAGACAGTCATTGTTGCCTTTCATTATAGCAGGAAAGAAGGCCAGCTTCATATCATTTCAGTGATGGCTAGGTGATGTTCTCAAAATGTTCTAAGTCACCAGTGTGGAAATGTCCCATGATGACCATTATCCAGAATCAGATAAACCTTTCTCTATTCTGAATTTAATCCACAACAGATTTTGAAGCATTTTGATTGACAAGCGGCAAAAACGTCCTTCAGTTCTGGTATAAATACTAAAGAGCTAGGCCTTCGGTGAGATGTATTTTGTGGATATTACTGCTTTTGAAATCCAATACCGATTTGACTGTTTGCTTTATGTCTTTATATTATTGCTTGTTTCTTTTATATTTATACTGTGGATACTTTATCGCATTTTTATGGATGTGTGTAAGCTGCTGAGGGCTTTTTTTTTTATTGCAAGGGCAGATAAGGGGCAGGTATGACTCTGATACATACATGCATTTATAGCAGATATTTGACAGAAGTGCCCCTTATGTTACAAATGTCCCTCACAGTTGAATTTCAAAAGGAGAAAAATTAGTGCTTAAACATCGTGTACGATTTGGAAAACAAAGACAAACTTTGCTTTCCAGGCCAGATGTTTATAATCCCTGTCTAGAACTCACTTCTAAGATACAGCCACGAGGAAAGGCCTAATATTACATCCCAATTCCAAAGAAATGATACAGGTGTCACTTCATAATGTACCTGCTCAGTCAAGTTGACCTTGACTCCAATAACTTTGTGGCACACATTCATGCAATTTTCTTGACAACAACACCTGTAGAAGAGATCTCTTGCCTTTTTTGGGTGCTTCTTTGACTTCCCAGACCAGCCTGTTTAACTCCAATTAA
Source organism: Protobothrops mucrosquamatus (assembly GCF_001527695.2). Taxonomy (NCBI): domain Eukaryota; kingdom Metazoa; phylum Chordata; class Lepidosauria; order Squamata; family Viperidae; genus Protobothrops; species Protobothrops mucrosquamatus. The sequence continues at coordinate 236,115 of NW_015386644.1, read as the reverse complement.
ATTGCTGGGGTTTGAAGCAGAGGCCCAATGGGATTTATTAGCATTATCAGTCAGTTTGTCAGTGAGTTTGTATTTGTCCGCTTGAAATAAGCTGCATTGACTCTAAATGTATATGTACAAATTATCTCCTGACACAGCGCAGCGGCTTGCAGAGGGATTTTTCCACCAGGGAAAATATATTTGCTACTCAACACCCAGTCCCTACTAGCGTTGGAATCAAATGCTGCCTTTGCTTACAAATAGAAGAGCGAGAAAGTGGTAAGAAAATGGCAGATTGCTGGAACTCTTCCAATTAAATAGTTTCTAGCATTGTTCTTGTTGTAAAAATACGAGTGGCAAAAAAAGTTGTGCCTTTGAAGACATTTTTATGGAAGGAAGCAGGCAGTGACCTTTTATCCTTTAAAATCTGTTATTTACAAGTGAAGTTGTTGACTCTCTAATTGCAATTTAGAAACCAGCATACAGTCTCATTTAATCTCTGACCATTTGCTACATTTCAGTTTCGGAACACATTTTCGTTTCCATAGGGATTGCCTATATTTGCTGGAAGTTAATCCCAAGGTAGATTATAAATGCAAAGTTGTGGGAATTGGAGGATCTAAATGCAAAAAGATTCCAAATACTGGGGGGGGGGGAAAGGATAACACAACCCTTCATTGTTTTGAAATTAGTCTTTGTAATATTAAATCAAACAGGATGGACACAACAGGAATGAAGAAAGAAAAATGGTCAAAACCCCTTAAGATTCTCAGAGAGCAGGGTCAAGTTAGAAATTTGGAAGTTGTCAATTGGAGTCAGTTTGACAAAAGCTGTGTAAATGCACACAAAGAGAATTCAAGAGACTTAATTACGAATGATAGTGCAGTTGAATGCATATTGCAATGGGAGGGGAAATTACAATAAGCACAGAGGGGTTTACTTCTAAATGCGACTTTATTTGTAGCTTCAGTGGAAGCTATTTTGTTTTAAAAATGCTTATGTAATTGTTAGATTATCAATGTTTTTAACTGTTATTACTGTTAAGCAGGATGGTCCACTTAAAAACCCGCCCTGACAAAGAGAATAGAGAGGAAAGAAGGCATGGCCCTGGGTATGAGCCCTCCCACCCCTCCATTCGCACGTTAACAATGACAGGCGTTGTAACTAAAAGATACTGGCAATCCCTCCTTCCTTTCTAATGGTGCTTCTGTTAGTTGGTGGATCACATTGTTAACGTGAATGATCAAAAAGCAAATTAATGAAGCAGAAGATAAAACGAAAGCTATTGAGCATCAAATAATCTCTAGCTATTGTACAACTGTTTAACTTGTTAACCTCATACCAAGCAATCAATATTTTGAATTATTTCCCTGTTGGCAGCTTTAAAGAGAACATCTTGAAAAATTGATTAGTGTCAAAATTACAACAGCTCTTTCCAAACCACCCAAAGCCTTTTATTTCTTTTACCAACTATCCAAATGGTCAATTTTCCCTCCATACAGCATTATCAACTTCGCTCTCAATGCAGAGTCTGGAATGTCTAGACACCCTGAGGGAGAACCGCTACTCAAAATCTTTTTTGTTTGTTTGTTGCATATATGATACATGCTGTAATCAATACAAACTCAATACTTCGGTGTTGCCGTATAATGATCAAATCAGAATCTTGAGGGCCAAACTTTTTTAAAAAATATATATTGCTCTTAGACTACAGCAGCCATCCCCAGCTATAAGTCCAAAGGACATGTTTGCTTTCTTTGCATTTTGGCTTCTTTCTCCACAAACTTGCTTGAGGATAAATCCTCTTGAGATCAATGGAAGTTTGTAAACATGCATAGGTTACGTACATAAATAAGGTAGGTATCCACCCCACAATGGACTGGTCAGCAAGATAATGCTTTCCCCCCTTCCATAGTATCATTATTACTAATTGCTCGTTATGAAGGCTCTTAGATAATCCTTATTTCCAAATCATATATATTGTACTTGTATTTATTACATAGTGTATTTGCATTTATTATATGTTGTATTTATTATATATTGTATTTTTATTTACAGCAGTTTATATTTTTGAAGCTACTTTTAGAGAATTGCGGTCCTGAAAGCCAAGGTATTAATAATCCAAATAAATAAATACCTGCTTGGTAATAGTAAGATAGAAATTGAGTGAATAACACTATCTTAAAAAAGAAATGAAAGAATTCTTGTATGTATTAGAATCACTTCAAAAAGGAGGAGAATGAGTGAGATTAGCACAATAGTGACATGGATGTTATTTAAAATGGATTATAATGTTTAAAAGAACCACTTTGGTTTAGTGGTTAGAGCATCAGGCTAGAAACCGGGAGATGGTGAGTTCTAGTACCACCTTACGCACAAAGCCAGCTGGGTGACCTTGGGCCCTCTCTCAGCTCTAGGAAAGTGGCAATAGCAAATCTCTTCTGAAAAACCTTCCCAAAAAACTGCAGAGATTTGTCCAGGTAATCTCCAAGAACTGGATACAATTGAAAGGAAGAAAAACAAATAAATATTTAAATAAAAATATTATAATTTAAATATCAAGACAATATCTGTAATGAGGAAGATTATAACAAGATGGCTTGAGTTAGGTCTACAGTCCAGATGCTCAATGTGAACAGGCAACCTGAATAGAACAGAATAGAATAGAGCTGGAAGGGACCTTGGAGGCCTTCTAGTCCAGCCCCCTGCTCAAGTAGGAAAACCTGTCCTATACCATCTCAGACAAGAGACTGTCCAGCCTCTTCTTAAAACTCTCCAGTGATGGAGCGCCCACGATTTCTGGAGGCAAGCTGTTCCACTGGTTGCTTGGCCTCACTGTCAGGAAGTTTCTCCTTAATTCCAGGTTACTTCTCTCTTTGATCAGTTTCCAATCATTGTTTCTTGTCTTGCCCTCTGGTGCTTTGGTGAATAACGTGACCCCCTCTTCTTTGTGACAGCCCCTCAAATACTGGAATACTGCTATCATGTTTCCCCTATTTCTTCTTTTCTTTAGACTAGCCAAACCCAAGTCCTGCAGCCGTTCTTGGTCTGTTTTAGTCTTCAGGTCTTTGATCTTCTAAGACTCTGTTCTCCAGCTTCATGAAATCATAAAAATTGGACAACTTTTTAACAGAGCCAGGTAGCCATACCAGAAAAATGTTTGGGATATTATCTGGGTCTGATGAGAGCTGTTTTCTGGCATATTTGGAGAGCATCAGTTTGTGAAATAAAGAGCTGCTTTCTCACAACCTTTATAATTGTTGTATAAGTAGAGCATATGGTAATCCTTTCATTTTTACTTCATTTCAGTTTCTCATTGCTAAGCAACTTTTTTCCCAACAATAGATTTTCTACAAAAGAAGCCAAAGCATTACTGAGCCATATTGATCACATAGAACATTCCATAAGCAAGGTGCTTCACTCCGTGGTATGTGTTAAGCTGGCAATAGGTGGCTTTCCAAATGCTGCTGAATTTTATTTCTTAGCAATTCATGATTAATTTAATTTTATTAATCAATTTAGATGATGTTAGCTTCAGAGTGACTGTAGGTGGCTCTGACAAAAAGAAAAAAAATACAATACAATTCAAAGAGACAAAGCCAACAAAAACAAATAGGATAAGAATAAGATAAAAAACAAGATGGCAAATCCAGTGAACACACAAACATATATTAACAAAACTCACAAGCAGCTCCAACCACCCTAGCCCAGGAGCTACGTGATCAACATGACCAACAACTGTGAGGCTCCCTACCTAGACACTGAGAATACTTGCAGTCTCTATCCAAGAAGATAAGATAGTTTTCCTTACAAGGTCCTATATCTTTTCTCATTTGATAATGAAAAGTAGGTAGTAGTTCATTGAAACCAATCTCAGAGCACCTTATTTGCCTACGCTGCTATTCTTTAGAGAACTAAAGTAGTGGCCTTTCAAAAATGGAAGGTTTACTAAATATTAGTGCCAACCAATGTCAACATAAAGGGGGGTCATAATGCTAGCTAGAACCCATTATGTGGTTACCATATGTTTAGATCGGTTTGGTACCTCGGCTGTTGTTTATGTTTTACACAGTGTTTAGGTATTCATTCGTTTTCATTCATTCCATTTATTTATTCAATTTATACATCTGCCTACCTCAAATTCATGACTCTGGGTGGCTAACAACAGTAAAAAAAAATCATTAAAGCACATAACTATACTGAACTCATGGAAGAAAACAGCTGCTTCTCGATGCCTAGAGTTCCTATTGGGAGATGGGTGGTTACATAAATCAAATAAATATGTAAATAAATAAGGTAGAAAGCAAGTTCTTCTGTTGGACCCATCAGCATTACTGAACATGTTTTCACCTACTATAGTGGTCACTTCATTTACTTGGAAAGTAATAAGAATTGGCAGCAGCAACATACACACCAATAGCAATCTAAATGCTTTATGTGCTATTCCTTATTAGTCATGAAATGCACCGGAAGATGTGCAGAGGACACATGTATTAGCAGGCTTGGAATTTTTCAAGTTTGCAATCCTGAAAAGCATTAAACAACAGGAAGAGGGACAAAAACAATTCAGTGACGATTGGCACTCCTCCATGCTGCTGGAAGCCTTGCCCATTGCCAACTGCCACTGTATTGTGTCACCATTGGTCCCCAGATTTGGGGAAGAGTTGAAAGAATAGAAACACGTCCTGGATCACCAGCAGGGAAGTAAAAAAAAAAAAAAAGAGAGAGAGAGAGACTTCAGTCAGTGACCTATCCACATATCTTCATTTCATGGCAAAGAAAGGAAAAACACAACTGAACATGTGGGAAGAGCAATGAAAATGTCCCTAAAGAAAGGGAGAGGTTGATAAGATGTTATGGCATGTTGGCTTTAACAGGGAAGAGGAAATCCCAAGACCAGGCATTCTCAATGACAGCACCTGCCCAGCCCTCAGCTTCAGAGGAAATATTACAAAACTGCCTTGCAGTATTTCCTCTAGAGAAAAAGTTGAATGTATAGGGAATAGGGATCTACAAAGTTTCAGATTCAAAGCCAAAAGGTGCTTTGGAGAACATCTGGGTGCATGTATTGTATAGCCAATCTTCAATTCCTTAAATCAAAAGCACTTTTTCCTGGGGTTGTGCTGCAGGGGTAGAGAAGGAAGGTATGTTTTGGTGTGTTTGGTAGGTCCAAGACAATGAATGATTGTTGGGGTGGAAGATGTTAATTGAATTTAATTCAATCTGCGATCTAAAAGAAATATGTATTTTTTAATGAACATGACTCATATGCATGAAAAAGGGAATAAACATAATAATACACTGATTAATATTTGAACTTATCAAGTTAAGCAAAAATATTTTCCCAGAAACAAGTCTTCTTGATTTATTCTTATAAAAATGTGTGTTGGGACATCTGACTAGTTGAATCAATTTTAAATTTGAATAACACCCTGTGTAAATTAAAGAAAATATTATTGATCTTGAGGGTGCAATAAATGTAATATACAGTAGGAGAAGAAGGAAGAATATGCCATGTGAAGAGCTACAAGTGAAAAATTTTAATAACTACTGTAAACAGTATAACTATAAAATGACAAAACTTATGATTCTGTGATAATTGAACTTATGGAATTTCATTGAAAAAGAGCTTCCTGTTTCCTACACCTTCCTAGGTTCCCTAAAATATGTCCCAGGACTGTCAGGATCCCTCCCAAACAGTATGGGATGGACCGTGGATAGCTGCTGGGAGAATAAAGAGCTCTTAACTGCATTATTTTTTTTCCCTGATCTTCTATAAACACTTGTCAACTTCCAAATCAGTACTAAGTGGAAATCCAATTCAATATGAAATTATTATTTTTTGAAGAAAATGTTTCCTGATCTGAAAGAAATTAGGTAAAAGAATCTGGCCATAAAATGGTGCAGGATGGAGTTTAAGTTCCAGCCAGTCTATCATCTTCCAATATTCTCCCTTTGCCTCCAATAGCCAGCATTCTGTAGTCATGGAGGAGGAATATTCTGTCCTTGTTAGTCAATTCTAAGACTTTTGATCTTCTCCTTGCACTCATCAAGAAGGTCCATACATATACATACATAGTCTATTGATGTCTCTGGGTCATTCTTTCTGCAGGATTTTAAACTGTTTGAGAAAACTCTCAACCGATCAAAATTGCTTGCCATAGAAAGTAGATAGTTCTGCATCCTGTAGTCTTGTATGAAAAAATTACAATCGCCAAGCACTAAAAGGGAGCATAGCATTATTGCTATATTTCCCTCCCCCTGTTTTTTATCACAAAAATAGCAGATGTATTTAAAATAAAAGATATTAATTAATACCTAATTAAGAGGAAGCCCAAACTCCTTCTACTTAACTGGTTTAATGCTCAGTATCTTTCAGCTTTTTTCTTATGGAGAAAATGGCTCTTAAACGATACAAGTTATTTTAACATTTACATTTGCTTTTGATTAGCCTTTGTAACACTTTGATGCTCTCATGTATGGCTGATGTTTGTCCAAGAACTTCAAGTAAAATGACACCGTGAGTCACTCATGAAGAATTTATGGGAAAGATCCTGACAAAAATAGCTTCCCTGTTGAGTGGGCACCGTACTATAGGTTTTATTGGTTTGCCAGAAATACATAGTTAAATTTATCTATAAAACCTGACTTTGATCCTGTTCTTCTGTTCCCTGGCCTTGAGCAAATAGCCTGTACCTATATTCTACCTTCAGAAGTACTTGGTAAGGGTTTTTATGATGATGATGATTGAAACTAGGTTTCATCAATCTGGCACCTTTCAGATATGTTGGGGATGTAACTCTGAGAGGCCCCAACCAATGTGTCCAGCTAAAGGCTATGCTGATTGGGAGTTTTGGGAACCACAGTCCCAGTGTAGTTGGAGGGAACCAGGTTGGAGAAGGCTAATCGAAGCGATATTTCTTCATTAGCATATATAATTAATTCTGCAATTGGGTCGCTACAGGAGTTTGACATGATGCTATAAGTTCATTTGACAGTTCCTCTTTTCATATGATTGGCGAATGTGAATGTGATTGTGATTCATATGATTGTTCCACTTTTTTTAAAAAAAAGTTCTTTAACAAGGAAACCTCTATGTTTACGCCATTGGACCATTGCTATATTTAGCTCTTTCTCAAAACTGAAAACCCTAACTCCTTCTGTGAGGGAGGCAGGTGGCTTGAAAATGTGATAAATAAAATAAAATAAAAAAAGTTCCATGAATTCTGGCTTTATATAACATGACGTTTTAAAAATTACTTTTTCTTATCGTCATCCAATCTGGAGATTCAGAAGACTCTGATCCTTTTGGTTTTCTGAAAAGCCTTTAAGACCTGGCTTTTCCTCTGGGTCCTGGATGAGACTGTCTATAATGATTGGAATACTGAATGTTTGTGGATTGGTTTTAATTTATATTATTTTTTTTCCTCTTTGTTCTAACTTGTAGGTCTATTTTTGGTTTTATTCCTCTATTAGCCACACAGAATCACAGTTTATGATTCAGGCATCCAATAAAATAATAAAATAAAATAAAATAAAATAAAAAATAAAATAAAATAAAATAAATAAAATAAAATAAAATAAAATAAAATAAAATAAAATAAAATAAAATAAAATAAAATAAAATAATAAAATAAAATAAAATAAAATAAAATAAAATAAAATAAAATAAAATAATAAAATAAAATAAAATAAAATAAAATAAAATAAAATAAAATAAATAAAATAAAATAAAATAATAAAATAAAATAAAATAAAATAAAATAAAATAAAATAAAATAAAATAAAATAAAATAAAATAAAAAATAAAATAAAATAAAATAATAAAATAAAGTAAAATAAAATAAAATAAAATAAAATAATAAAATAAAATAAAGTAAAATAAAATAATAAAATAAAATAAAATAATCCGGTCTTGTCCCCCACGTCAGAGCACTGAATATATACTTATAATTGCATAATTCATTTATTTCTCATTTTCATTTGTATGGCTATCCATCTCAAATTCATGACTCTGGTTGGCTAACAGCAATTAAAACTGCATATAAAGAGATTTAAAAATTAGAACAAGAACACATGTAATCCACAGCCAAGGTAAAAACAAAATCACCTATGACAAATGAATACAACCACTGCATAGGCTCTGCCATGCATCCAGATCCCAAGCCCAGTGACAAAATTGTCTTATGAGTGGTAGACAGGTTTGAGGCTAATCTAGCCTTTTTAGGTTTGTTACCATGCACTTATAATTATTGAGTGCATGTGCAAATATATCTATATATACTCTCGTTTCTCTTTAGATCATATACACCTTTCTTTTTAAAAAAAGAAAAAGAAAATAATAATCATGCAGTTTTAATAAAGGTAACAGATCTTTCAAGAACAATGTAGGGAAGATTTGGGGAGAGAAAAAGGCTATAACCAGAATGAAAAAGGACAACAATATCGATCCAGATGCAGGCTAAATCTTCTCAGCATGAAATACTATGTCATCAGCATTTTTACTTAAGCATTTCAAATCAACTGGATAATTGGGTTAGTTCTTTCCCCTTTCCACTGTAGCTGAACAAAAGTTACCGAGGGTCCTGCCTTTTAAATCAAGCCCCCCTTCCTGTATTATCTGAACTGACTCCAATACTGAACTGCTGAAACAGAGTGCAGCGCTTTAATAACAAAAATGTTCGTGCTTTTTTATGATTAGGGCTGTATGCTTTAATCAGTAGATTAATCAACTATAGCATTAGTTAATTAATCACTCGGGGGCAAATCTTAGTCAGTGTGGAAAAATGTTCATTGCTGAAGTTAAAGCTGATGGGCAATTTGAGGACTTAAAAAAAAAGAGAAAAAAATTATCATTGATTTGTTGTGGTTCATTCCTTGAGAAAACTACACACTTACACACATATGTTTGTGTCTATGTACCTGAATCTCTATATATCTATCTAGCTACACACAAACACTTCTTACAATGTCTCCTTGTATATTCAACTGTCATTTAACTCTTCATTATTTCAGAAAGCTATATTGAGATTTTGGTAACATGAATTATGCTCAATTCTTTATCTATTATGCAGCCATTTTAAAAAAGGCAGGTGACAAATAATTACTTTTTACTTACTTATTCATTGTAAGCAAATCTGTTGGTTGTGTGTGTGAAGAGAAAAGGGGGCAGGTACATAGGGCATTATGAAATGTTTACAATTTCTACCCCAATCTGCACCTTGAAGCGACAAGCCCAGTCCAAAGCTTGATGAACCTGCCTTGAAAGCCTTCCCATGATTACAGTATGCCCATGTAGTTACGGAAGACGTTTTTGCTGGGATTTGCTGGAAACTCAGTCAAAATTTCAGTGAAAGTATCTTCACTTGATGTTGTGAAGTCCCCATGAAGACCTTGATGCTTCAAGTAGCAGACTTGGACGAGGGCTTCACAAAGTGCCCTTGCAGAATCCTAAGAGTTCATGTATATGCAGAAACCTGTTAGAAATTCATTAGTTATTTGCATATTTGAAACATATATTTTAAGTCTCCTAGAAATTTGTATGTGTGAACAATCCATTATGACCACTATATTAGGTGCATATGCAATTATGAGTACACTAGTATGTACGGTGATGTGGGTAAGATTAGACTGTACTTCAGCCTCACACATAGCCATCTGGAGTGTGACAACAGATGGAGTAATGATAATATTACAATAATAAATATTTATATAATACATCTTTAAGTAGAAGAAATGGGGAGGGCTTTATAAATATGAATCTAGAGCAGAGGTGTGTCCAAACCACAGCTTGTGAGCTGCATGCGACCCTGGACAGCTAGTAATGCGGCCCCACAAGATTATAAACTTTTAACATTATGATGTGATTTATATACATTAACTGTATTATATATTTTATATGCGAACCAAGACAATTCCACTTCACTCAATGCGACCCAGGCAAGTCAAAAGGTTGGACACCCATGATCTAGAGCAATTAGTTATCTAAGTATAATATTGAGTGTATTAGGCACAGTACCTACCACCATAATCCTAGTCATAATCTTTTTTAAGAAATGATTTTAATTAACACGAAGTAAAAATGAGTAACCAAGCATAAAACTGAATGAAACACAAAAAACAAACAACCCAGAACACAAAAAAAGCCAAGCAAAAAACTAGAAAGAAAGTCAAAAATGATATGTAGCAGAAGAAATTCAATGGGGCCCAAGTCTTAAAACTGACCACATGGAAACTTATTGATCAAATATTCCACAACATAAATAAAAGTTCAATTTGTATTGTAGAAAGTGCGTACATATCTTCTATCCAGGATTTTCAGAGCAGATACACCAAAGTAAATCAACCTCCTTAGCTGCACCCCACAACCAATAAATCTAAAAGTGTTATTCTTCAATCGGTTCTAAATTTTCAAGATGTAATTTGATATCACAGTTACGTTTTTAATCTAATTTTTTTCTCCAATACTCTCTTTAAACCATAATGGTATCTTCGTAGTGTCCATTCCAACATACAGAGTTTGAAACCCAGCTATTGTTGCACATCTTCTTAAAATATTCAAAATATTTTTATGAGTCTGTAGTTTTTAATGAAGGAAATCATTAGATATATAAGCAAAAGAAATACTGAGTCCCTGTCAAGATATTAAGAGGAAGAAACAACAGCTTTCTAGTTGTATCCATAATGGTTTCTGAAATAAATCATTTAAATTCCACAATGCAATAGAATTCAGAACAGAATCAAAATGGAAAAATCTCCTCTCTCTATACAATCATAATTTAGGTTTTAAAAGTAGGGATCTGACTAGCTCTTAAAAACGTATATTTTCAAAGCGCTCTCTGTTTTAATGTATTTGACAGCATTTCCCCTTTTCTTTTACAAAATCTTTCACAACATGGAGGTTTTAAGATTAGTGTTTAATGCCAGAACATGGCCCTGCTGAGAATATAGAAAGCTTGTACTTTGCTGGCAGGACCAATAATGGCTGGAGGTGCTGATCTTGCTGAAGCCCTGACACTAGCTAAGCTGATAACATTGAAAGTGATTAATGAATGATTGAAAATTCAATCACTGCAGCTCCAGGAAGAATCTCTTATTTAGAGGCTGTGGCAGAAAACTAGGCAGCTTGTAAATGAGCCTCTGATCATTGTATTGATAGGTACGCTACTGTTTTCCAAGGCTAGACGGAGAAGGAAAAAGTATAGGCCAAGCTTCAGTAGGTAGCAACCAAGCTAAGAAATATCTTTCTTACTGCGTACAGAACGCCTGTCACTTTTCACCTCTTCCTTTCTCGGGTTCAGCTTTTGCCTAAGAATGTTATTGTCTTAATACCGACATTCTTTACCAGCCTGGAGTTTCTGCAGAGAATCCTTCATAGGTTTTCTGCGAAAGGTAAAATGGAGAGGGGAAGCTATGGTTTCATATGATGCCAAATGAGAAAAGTGGAAGGGATTGCAGATAAAAGTGGTTACCATGTTTAGATCTCAAATTGCAATTAATTTTCATATATGCAAATTCATTTTCAGTACTATACACCACCTGTAAATTCATTCCCTTTCTTCCCTTCTAGAAAAAAGGGACCGTAACAATTTTTTAAAGAAACAAACAGTTCACTGGGTCAATAATTTTATTTTCAGTTCCAATGACTTAGATAATTTTTTTGGATGTTTTGGTCTCTGTAAGTAATCCATCTATTGCAAATAAATCTTATAGAGCCAATGAAAATAATTCCCAAGAAAATATATTTTGTAAGCAATTAAATACATTTTGTGGGAAATTACCCCCACTGGATAATCTCCATCTCCATTTTAGAATCCTAAGCCTAAAAATAATTATTTGTTGGATATAAATAACTTTGTCAATAAAACTTAACACTTAATGTGAATATAAACTATTTTGATTTCACTACATGTAACATCTCTTTCCTGACCACATCAGAACTGAAATATGCAAACTTTCTTCCCACTGTTTTCTTTCCAGTGATATTACTTCCTCAGATTGCTATGTTATTTTATCATTTTGTTATTCAAAAGGTACAGTGGGAAGCAGGCAAGAAAGCATAATTTCCCCCAGTGATACACATTAACATACAGTATTAGGAACCAAGTTGTTTCTCTCGTTGATGAATTAGTTTACCTCACAAAAGTTGAGGCAATTCTCAGATGTATGATTAGAATGGTTACAAATCAAGATTTTATCAATTTAATAGAACCCACGTTTGCGTGCCAGATAAAACAAAGCAGTCAGTGCTCAACTTGTAACAGTCCTCTATGATAAAACGTTCCAATAAATGGAATGCTTATACATGTAGAGAAAGTAAAATGCCTCAATAGTACAGACTCCTTAAATTTTATAGTTTGAGGATTTTAAAATATGTATAGTATGCTAGGGTAATAAAGTGTTTTACATTTTATATTGATTTCCCCCCTTTGCTGAATACTGGTTTTTTCCTAAAGTTATTGTCGATAGATTTTTTTTGCTTAGTTTTTATAATCTCCATTGATAATATTTATTACTGGGAAAGTGAAAACAGATAGTACTTCTCCAAGGTATCCAGACAGATAGATATATTGATACATGGGTGCATCAGCTAAGTTCGTTATATTTACGGTATTTTGAAAGAACACAACTATAGCCGAGGATTTAAATACATGACTGTCTGGCATGCTTGGATTAGCTCTGCTAGTTTGGAATCAATTCCTTCCCGTGCCATAGATCTCATCTAATTCATTGTGGGTACTGTTCCATTAAGATAGAGTCCGACAATCATTTGGGACCAGAGATTGCATTTTTCCTTTTTTAAAAAGTGTCTTTGGCTTTCACTGGTTGTAGCAATCATGGCAGATAACCTGTTTCTGTCACTACAGGTAGTCCTCAATTTATAACCACAATTGGGACTGAAATTTCAGTTGCTAAGTGATGTGGTTGTTAAGAGAGACATCACACATGATCTGATTTTACAACCATTTTATGTGGGCATTAAGCAAATCACATGGTTGTTAAGTGAATCGCACAGTGATTAAGCGAATCTGGCTTCCCCTTGCCGGAAACTGGCTGGAAGGTTGCAAATCATGATAATGTAGCCACAAGATGCTGCCACCATCATAAATGTGAGCTCAAATGGCAAACATATGACCAAGGGGTGGTATAACAATCATAATTTTGAGGACAGGTCATAAGTAACTTTTTCTGAGGCTGTCATAATTTTTAACTGTTTTTAAATGAATAGTTGTAAGTCAAGAGCTATTTGTAGAATGGGCTGGGAGAAATGTTCAATCATCCATGATGCTTTTCAAACTGAATATATGAGGCAAAATACTGTAGATATAATGAGCCTCACAAAAATTCCAAATCTATCCAGAATTTGAAATACTCCCCTCCCTTTTTCGCCAAAAGAATCAGTTCTGTTTTTTGATTCTTTATTAGAAAATCACAAAAGATATCCTACAATCACCATTGCCATATAATATAAAAATGTTCTGTTTTCACTTTTTACAAAGAATAATCACATGTTGTCTTCGGACTTCAGAATACATTATTAAGGTCTGTACTTATCTTTCATGAACACACTGGAGAAAAATCAGCAAGCATATTAAGGTTATCACACCCCTGCATCTTTAAATAATTATAGATGTCCACTATGGGGAGGGAAAGATGGAAAGCTCTTGGGCATAATGGCGGAAGGTCACTTTAGAAAATAGAGGAAATAGTTTTCTCTGATGTATCCATTTTTTGCTTGGACCGTATCCAATCCTCTCTTATTCCAATCACATGGAACCGAAAAACTTGGACTTTTGTGGCAAATGTATATTCTTCTCTTGTGAACTATAAATCAAACTTGTAAAAGAAAGTTATGAAGAGAAAATAAACTAAAATTTAATTAAAAGAAACCTTAATGGAGTGGACAGATTGATTAGCTATTTAAAAATAAGCTACATAATACATGGGAAAATTGTAGCAATGGGAAGAGTAAAAACAATGAAGAGGTGAAGCTATCTCTATTCTTTGAAAAATGTGAGCATGTTATAATATTTATATCTAGTCATTATAAACAAAACATGGCTGCATTGTTTTTAAGACATACACACACTTTTTATCCATTCTTAATCTTTCTTTATCAATTTTTACCAACATGATTTTTATTTTTTCTTGATAGAAAGTACGTAGGTTGGGTGGCGTGGGGGTGGGAGGTTTGAGAGGTAAGAAAAGTCTTTTGACTTTATCTTCATGTAGGTATATTAAAAGAGGCACTCCCAAACAAAAAAGCGGTCTTTTTATTAAGGTTTCATTGGGAAACAGTTACCCTAACCCCAAACTACAATCAAACATAAAATTCTGGGGCTGTTTCTTTGTTAAGCCTGTAATATTTTACATTCCTCTAATGGCCTGAAGTTATAAGCGAAATAAAGTACTCAACTAGAGAATTTAGGATGGTTGCCCACATACCTGATGGCAAATTATATTATACAGATGCAGAACTGTCCTTATAAAAGGACTAAACAATATTTCCTGTTTTTTTTTCCTCGGTGTCTTTTTTTTTGGGAGATGAATGAATTATTCCATGAATTTCCCTCCTTGAACTTTCTTAACATTTTATTTTTATGATAATACTTCCTTTTTTAAAAAAAGAGCAACAGTTTGGTTTCCACTCTTCTACTATTCTGTTGACCCTTAGTCGGCATGTACAAATACAAAAATATAAAATGCTTTTCAATAAGTTTTTATTAAAAACAGTTTCCCTCCTCTTGTCTCAAAGAACTCAGACAGAGTGAGGTATCCTGTGTTATCATGATAACAGATACTCTGCGTGTGAGGCCTTTCTCAGAGTCCACGGCTGTCTTTTATCATGGACTTTCTCCTCGGTTATTTCTTTCATTTAAAGGAGGAACTGTTTCTCCCAAGCCATAAACACCTATTAAATATTCCCCACCCTTTCATACTGGGGCTGAGGGTCTTAACAGTCTGCAGCTGGGTGGATCATTTTATCTTCATTTCAAAGGCAAAGCGCTCTAACATGTAAGCCAGCTTATTACCAACTCCCCTTAATGGACATTATCTTCAATAAAAAAGCATGTGATTATGTCTGCAAAGGGAGAAAGGTTCCTGTCCTGTAATCTATATTCACAAATAGGAAAATCAAGTCCTGGCGTTCTGGGGTCCAGGAGAAGTCTGAGTGCAATCAAAGTGGACCAGCTGGGAAATAGAATCGGTGTCCTGCTAAGTGAACCTCTTGGGTGGCTGACTTTTCACCGGGAATTTGCAGAAGGGAGAAGGCCTGGTGGATCGGGGTGGCCTTGCTTAATCTAATAAGAGGCTCAAAGGTGCTGACATTGTTCCCATCTCGTGATCTGGAAAAAGAGAGTCCTATTTCATTATTTCACCAAGGGTATGTATATGGATGTGTATATGTGAATGGATGGCTGTAAACATAGAAGACGGCTTTAAGATTGTTTGACTTTTTAGAAAACAATGCCTTTCTTTCTTCATAAACTGTTCAATTGGCCTATTCATTTCTACAGTCAGGCAAATGGGCATCATTTATTTCAGCGAAAGCCCCATGTTTCTTAAAAGGAACACAGAGGACCTAAGAGTTTCAAGGAACAGCTAAAATATAGTAAAACTCATGCTAGGAGGACTCAAATAACAAAAATGCTAACTGAAGTCCAACCAAGTTATACTGAACTGCTTGTCTAGTTTTCTAACAAATTATAAAAGTTCAGCGTATGCAAAACTCTGCCTTGTTGGGAAAAAAAATCACAATTATGTAGTATGATATTAAGTTATAAACAAAGAAGCCATGTTTAGAGTCAGTGTGATGGGTGAACTAATCAAATAACTAGAGTTAGCTGGGAGTAAGTACAACAAATGTAGTGCTGAAGAAACTGTTGAGAAAATTCTTGTCCATATCCATGCTATCTTGATATCTTGAGAAGATAGAACAGGACCTTCTGTTTTAGGAATGAGATTTCTAGATTAGCAGGTATGTTGACATCCTGGAAAGGAGAATTAAGGCATTAGAAATTGTTGGATAGATTATCTCTGTCTACCAAATTGTCCCTTTTATGGTGCAGAATAGAGAAGATATCACCTGGTGTCCTACTTTCCATTTTTATTCAACTGTTGTTATATACATAAAAAGGATTAAACCTGGAACAATTAAAGGCCACTCCCTTTGGATTTGTCTATACTAATTATCCTCTGTTATTTGCAATGGCTTTGGAAAGTTCTGTGTTTCTTGACAGAAATGGAGATAAAGATTACAGTTTGTCAATTTCTATTGGTCATCTTTCTCTCATTTTCTATCTTTCCATCTCTTGGTCATTTATCCCACTAACTATTTTGGTAGTTGCTGATGTTTAATATATAAATATCAGGCTATATTTTTGCTAGCTGAATTGAGTTGTCTGATTTTGTTATAAACTAAACTGAAAATTACTCACAGTAATTATTGAACAAAACGGTTATGGACCCAATATGGAGCAAAACTAAATTCTGATCACCCCAGTAATAAAAACATCCCAATTTATTTCCAGGCACTTGATCTAGCTAGCATACAGCTGATCAATGCTTAGAGATCATGGATTCTTGATTTTTATTAGGACTTAAAATATCCTAACTGAGGAACAGTTTTCATTCTTACAAATATAACTTAGACTTTTTAAAATGGCTGTGAAATAATGACCAGAAAATCTCATCCTTGAAAATAGGAAAGAATATGGCATCTGGAGCATCAAATGGAGTTTGAAAAGCTGGACCTCTTTGAAGATGTCAGGCAGCTTTGATGAAACAGGATGGATTGCTGAAATCTGAAATAATTCTGGGGTTGAGCTTAACAAACTGTAAGCCAGTTGTTAAACTGTACTTCAGGAAGGAGAATCAAACAGATTGAAAATGTTTTTACTAAAAGAACATTTCAAAGAGTAGATGCACAGTTATGATATAGGATACATCCCCTTTAACTCCTTTAATAACCTATCTATCAATCAGAATGATTATTATGGTTTGGCTAAAATGAAATCTTTGGGAGAATATAATCTTTATGAATTAAAGGATTTTTATAGTAATAGGGAACCTTTCGATAAAGATCAGATTGAGTAAGAAATAAATGATAAATTACCACGGCTCTTCTGGTATCAACTTAAATCTCTTTTGGGCAATAGAAATATCAGAGATCCAGCAACATGGATCTACGCCCATTTTGAGAATTTAATACTTCATTATTTAGAACAACCAAGAGGAACACTTTCAAAAATTTATGGGTTATTATTGCAATCAGAAAAAGGGGAAGCTTGGGAAACTGATCTCGGTAATTCCATGGCAGAAGTTGCAGAAACTGGGCAGATTCACTTCAACTTTGATGCAAAAAAATGTAGTAGAAGATTATACATCATTGGTATACGACTCCTGTTAGGCTGACATATATTAATCAAAATACTCTTCCCAATGTTGGAGAGGTTGCAAAAAAAGATCATTTTTTTTTCATTTGTAGTAATCATGCAGTAAAGTTATAGCCTATTGGTATAAACATTTTGAGAAGATAAGCACCCTCACTAATCAAAGAATTGAATGCTCCCCAGAGCTAGGCTTACCACATTTATTTACAGAACCAAATCATAGGCTTAAAAATAAAGAACTTATATTTTATTCAGTTTTAGCAACCAAATTAATAATTGTGCAGCATTGGAAAACTCTAGATAACATAACAGCTGAGTTGTAGATTACTAAGGCCTTTTCAATTGCTATTTTAGAAAAAAATACGAAGTTAATAAGACATCAGAGGCAGGAACTACAACTTTATCAAACTTGGATGGATTTTATGGTTTAACTTAATAGCTATAGATTATAATCTGGTATTATACACACACACAAACACACACCACACAAGCACAGATGGAACAAATTTTTATATGTATAGTACTTTCCCTTTATTCACATTACAGTGGATCTCTGGCATTTTTTATATTTTGTTTCTTTTTGATTTTTTTCTCTAAATTATCTTGAATTTATGTAAATGTAGTACCTGATATTGTTTTATAAAACCAATACAGATAATTTTTAAAAAGAAAAGGAGATGGTTGGTTAAGCAGACAGGCATGTTCAGAAATAAATAATCATACCTACATGCAGAAAACTCATAAATCTTAAATTACTGGGGAATTTAATGGAACATGTACCAAAGTATCTCTCTATTCCGGAGACACCAAAAATAGTGTGAACCTTTCTAATGATTTAATCAAGAAAGTGATATTAAAATCATGACCAGAATATTATATATACAGTATGTATTAGAGTTAATCAAACTTCATGATGAAATTTCTCTTGAGAAAGTAATTGCAAAACTGGAGGCATAGTAAGAATAGTTTGCAACTATACAGAATTCTTTAACAACGTAAAGGAAAGAAATGGAACATGTCATTATTCTAATAAAAGATGACCTATTAAAGGACCTTACAGAACTAAGACTCATTTAAGAGAGACATATAATGAGATCAAATATCCTAAAAGAAAAGTCAAGCCTGGCCAAGGATTGCAAAAACAATGAGATGTAGACAAGCACAGTATTTATGTTCACCTACTCGAAATTGGCTATGATTCTGAATTTAAAAAGTTAGACAGATTTTTGTTGGATAGTGGTACATCATCAATTTGTCTGTAACAAATATATTTTTATGAGCATTGATGAATTTTACTATGGAAAATTTAATTGAGCAAATGGAATGTTTATAGATGTATGTGGAAAAGGCAGTATTAAACTGAAACGCCTGATAAAATATAATGAAAGCAGAAATACTCTAAGAAGCATATTATGTACCTGAACTGGATGCAAATGATGTATGTCTGTGTTATCTATGTAACATGGTTGTAAAATAATGCTTAAAAATAGATTTTGCACTGTAACAAAGGACCATGAAATAATGTTGATGGGAAATTGAAGCTAATTTGCTAAAACTGTGCAACCTGAAGCAAACAGTACCAAAACGTATGCATAATAATAAAATAGCATAGAATATTTAATCATAGAAATGAATCTGTTTTTTACAGAATAAAAGATGAGGACTATTAGAAAAAAACCCCAGAGTTTCTTAGCATTTTGCTTCCTTCTCAGTTACCCAAGTGATGAGGTTCAAATCAGTCAGGACACAGTACCTTTATTAAGACTGCAGAGTCTGGTCAAGCAGACAAAGAATGTGTTTGACAGTGGCTTCTTGGGCAAGACCACAAGCACACATATAAGCAAGGTTTTATGATCATTGTCACACAAAGAGTTAAAGACAGTACAATTGCATTGGCCAATACATAAATTATTCCATATGTGATGATTTTCAAACTAATTTGGAAGTTCCCTGCTTATAGTTTATCTAGCGCAGGCGTAACTGTCTGTAATGCCTTGGCAATATATAGTGGATAACAATGGAAATTTTTTAGTTTCTGTGTTGATAATACCAGTGGTTTTCTAAGACGGTGACCTTTTCGTGGAAGAGGAGAGCTTGTGCATGCTATTATATATGCTTTTATAAGCTATTCTGTTCCTTTATCGTTGTCCTAGTTTTGTATTTCAGAACAGTTACTTTAACCATCAGTGTCTGCACAGTACTAAAATATTATGGCAGCTGTCTTGCCCTTTTATTCCATACATCCCTTATAGGACTGGACTCTATGTTGGTCCTTACAAGAAATAAGAGGAAACAAAATGTGATTGTTACTTAAAAGCAAAAGGAAAAAGAACAAATTGAATTCAAAGAATTGGACCTTAGTTTTTTTTTTATGATTGTCAAAATCAAAATGAAGGACAGTTAACAACTACTGCATATCTTTTAATGAGAGAAAAGTGTTTAAGAAACTCCGATTGCAGTATGCTTAAGCAGAAAACAAGTTCAATAGAAAAATAAAGAGATCAAAATCTAATAATGGAGAAAAATATTGCAATCAAGATGTTTTAGGAAAAAATAGAGCAGAACATTATAGTCTTGAACAAAACAGGGCTTCAGAAATAAAAATAAAAATAAAAGACTGCTAAGCACAAAGAGGTGTCAATTCAAGTTTGCTAAACAATTTTGAGAGAAAGGAACACAGCTAATTAACACTAAACCATTTATGAACAAAACAACCAGATAAAATCCAACATGAAATGGAATTGTGGAATAGGAACCATTTCAGTTATGGAATGGGAGCAAACTCTGTCTCTCACACCTCAAGGTATTTGGGTGCAAAGTTTATGCATATATCGCTAAAGAGAAAATGAATAAATTAAATTGTCTAACTCAGTTATGAATAATGCTGGGATAGCAAATAGAAACAAGAGGCTATAAGGTTTTGTTTCTAACAATTAGAAAACACATACAATCATTTGAATGAAAAAGGATAACTGTGCAATATATTGATATTAGAGCAAATCAGTCTAGTTTTACCAGTATGTAGCACTTGAATCTATTCATGAAAGTTTGTGTAGGTGGAAGAGGTTACAGAAAATTAATCTGAAGAACCTGAAATAGCGTCAAATTCAGAAGGGACTGCTAACACACAGTATGATCCAGGCCCAGAATTAGGTTAAGAAGATCCCAAAGATCTAATACTGGAATCCTGCCCAAGAGAATGTGTTGCACAGATAGAACAAGGGAAGTGCCAGCTCCCAATTGATGGAAACATGTACAGAGATTGCCAGCAGCCAAGGCACAGAAATGGAGAAAAGCTTCAGGGGACGAAATGAAAACCTTGCTTAAACCTTGCCCACTTCCACAAGATGAGAGTAGTGTTGGGACTCAGTGCACAAAACAATGTGTGGTGGTACAATTCATTATGGCAAACAGTTTAATGCACAAAGCGGCCAAGAAGGAGAACGTTGGATACATCATCAAATTGTTTCTTTAATGGTGCTGAACAGAGAAAGGACCACCTGGTGTCCTACTTTCCATCTCTATTCTGCTGCTGTTATATATGTATGCATGTATGTATGTATGTATGTATGTATGTATGTATGTATATTGAAAATAGCTATTCTAGTCTCCCATTTAACTCTTTAACTCTTTGTCAACAAAAAAAGAAATTCAAATTTGTAGTGTATCGCAGTAGCAACTTGAGTCTGCTTAACGCTCCTAGTTTATATATAAAGTTATATATAAAACATCAAAGCACCTTTTTTTTCCAGCTGAGTGGTGTGAATGCTCCCTCTGATCTGAATATAGAAACTGACCTGGAGTGTGTTGGCTACAAATTAAACTACAAATTACCCACAGAAATAAACATCTACACTATGACGTAGATGTACTCATATAACAATATACAAAATAGGATTTGGCATGATGAAACTGCTACTCAGGAAACAGCCTACTGTAGAAAAGCATTGATTATACCACAGAAGTGTTAGACAATATCCATGTTTCATGGTGTTTTACCGGGAGAAACATTTGCTTTAGGTTAGTTGCACAAATAAAATTATCAGCTGCTGCAAGATATTTTATTCTCTCTCCATTCCTAGTATTTCATTTATTTTTCCAAATAAATAGATAGTATAATTATTATCTAAGGCTATTAGTCCCCATTACTTTTCATGTTTCTCCATCCTTAAAGGGATTTCTTTTTCTCAATAATATTTTGGGTAGAACAGATCTGCTGATAAAAACCACGAGATGCATGATTGTTTGAATCGAACAATTCTGTCCAGAGGAAATGAGCAGGTTTTTTAAAAAAAACGCGATCAGTGTAAATAGCTTCTTTCAGCACTGAGAAAAATACACACTAGCATTAAATACCATAACTTGCAATCTTACTTCTACAGAATTTTTGTCTTACCGCATAAATTATTTAAGAGGCATTAAACAATTATACCAATATTTGTGGTTTTTTTAGAATATATCAGCACAATACAAAATCAAAACTAAATCAATATACTATTAGGGATTGTCTTTGTCAGGAGGATGGTTAGTAATAGCCCAGGATGGCAAAGGATTCTTGTTTGTGTCCTGATACTAAAAAATCTGGTTCGTTTGTTGCTGACTAATTTTATGGTGCTCTAACTTTTCCTGATGGCTTCAACCTTGAAGATCCCTGTGCAACATTAAGCATCAGTACTTTGGGGACAGAAAGAAACGAAAAGGGTGCAGTTCATTAAAAACAGAGAAGTCTGCTTTTCACTACATTTTCTTGGACACACATAACCTGGCTATTGTAACATTTGCATTGGTAATCTCATAATCAGATTCATTTCATATGATCTGATATTTCAATGGACTCAGAATAGTGCAGGTGCTGACTAACATACCGTGAATATGAATAGATCACTTGGCCAGCATGACTATATGCTGAAGTGAACAGAATGCAGTTACCTTCACACCGAAGTGGCACCTATTTATCTACTCAAATTTGCATGCTTTCGACTGCTAGGTGGGTAGGAGTTGGGGCAGGTAACAGGAGCTCACCCCACCATGTGGGGCTCGGGTCTTGAAACCCGGGCTGCTAGCTTTCCAGATGACAAGCTCAGCATCTTTAACCACTGAGCCATCGTGCCCTCCACCCCCCAATCTTTCAATAAAGAAATATCTAAACAAATGGCACGGTTTTCTTCAAAACGCACCAAAATGAAGATACCTGCTTGTTGAACTTGAAATGGGGAGGGAGCATCTTGTCAAGAAAAATAAGTCCTTTTAGGATTGTAAAACATTTTATGCAGTTTTGTAAATCCAGGCCAATATATTTAGGATTCAGAATGTTAAAAGACCAATCGAAATGCAATACTCTCTCTGTGTGTATTCTGTATGTTGTGTATCCTATAAATATATGCGTCTTTCTGTGAATATATGCATGTACGTACACATTCTCACATACAGAGTAAGAATGATAAACTCACAGATATGGTAGAAAGTAGAATCTCATCTATAAAAAGTTTTTTTTTCTTTGCTGGAATGGGAACCGAGAGGCAGTCTTCATTTTTTCTTAAAGTTTTATATTGACTACAAACAATGAGACACTTTCTGAATTAATATACTTTTTTAAATAAGGAAAAGTATGTGTTACTGATTAAGCATTCTGTAAAAATTCATAAAAACACCAAGATAATAATGAAAGTATTTGGGGACTTATGCTCTGGTATAAGTAGTAGGGGGAAATATACAAAACCAAAATCCACAGATTTCCCCATGCAATTTGATTAAAGGTTATTGGCCTGAAAGCAGAGTTTTCAATTTTATGGACCTACTAAAGCTAAAATTGAATTTCATATGCAAAGTATATACAGTTCTGTTTGATATTAGCATTGTCCCCTCCCCAGATATATTTGCAATTTGTTTAACTGAAAGATGAAGCAAGTTAAATGCCTATCTGCATGCCTTAGTCCTTTATACGAAGCATGCTTACATTATCAAGATATTTAAATGGAAGCATATTCTTGGGCAGTTTGTGGATAGTTTAATGCATATATTTTAGATATATGAAAATTAGGTTTTGTGTTTTGGGCCAATTTACTAACCGACATAGTAATAAAAAGTATGACAAATACCATTATAGATTGGAAGAGTTCAATGCAGGGCCTACAGTTTTTTCTCTAATAATTACCAAGTTTGACTTCTGAAAAGCTTTTTTCCCAGTTTGTAAGAAATTAATAATTTACAACAACTAAAAGGCATATACATTATGACACCAATTTTATTGTCTTGGATTTCTTATGGACTTATATTGGTGAAATTTAAGTTTTAAAGATCTAATGAACAATGTATTTGGTGTAAAATATAATACAATGGAAATTAATATTTTTCTTTCATATCACGTGATAATGCAATTCTGAAAACTTTAATCCTAGTGGTGAATTGTGTTAAATTTCGGTATTATATACTGTATATTTTCCAGTTTCTCATTTTTTACCAGTGTGTATATTTGAGCAATTCTAAAAATTTGCTGCAAGAGAAAAGATGTAATTCCTCTAAAATATTAATGAGTTTTACCTGGTTTATATGGATTTTTTTTTTAAAAGCACAGAACACAATTGAATAGATAGAATAGACAGAATGGAGTTCAATGCATGGACATGGGCAGGGGGATTAAAAGTTCAGTTTTGTACTAGGGGAATAGATAGCCTTAAAATATGTGTTTGTGTGTTTTGTGTGTGTGTGTGTGTGTCTGAGAGAGAGAGATAGGTGTTCCTGCCATAAATGAGATTTATCAGCTACTACAATACCTACCATGGTGGAGCAGGATAATCAATAATCCATGAGCTACATTAAAGGTGCTTAGGTAGGTAGACAGTCAATCAGTAAGTAAATACGTTTATTGTTGTAACCACTGGTCATTACTGCCTCACAAATATAGCATATTGGAAACTATGCAGCATATTGGAAGCTGGAAGTTGGCATTTGTTGCTTGTATAAAGGAAGACATTGTCAACAAAAGTATAGGCTCCCTATATGACTCAAGAACAGAAGATGAATCTAGCAATGATGGACAGAGACATATGGCCACATATTTTTTTAGGTTTTTTTTTGTCCTACCTTTATTATTTTATAAATAACCCAAGGCAGCGAACACATTTAATACTCCTTCCTCCTCCTGTTTTCCTTACCACAATAGTTCTGTGAGATGGTTGGCTGAGAAAGAGAGAGTGAGTTACTGGCCCAAGTTCACCAATATGGTTTTCATATTTAAGGATGGACTAGAACTCACACTCTCCTGGTTTCTGGCTTGGTGCCTCAGTTATTAAACTGACTCATTATTTGCTCCTTTTCTGCTACAGGAAATATTTTTCTCACCAGCTGTGACAAGCAGAAGAAGGAAGATAGCAAAGCCAGAGGAATCAACCAATTGTTTTATCAAACATTGCAGGCAAAATCAGGACAATGCAATTTGAGATCATCCAACACCATAGGATGAGATTTTATCAATATGAAGATGATACTCAGCTTTAAAACTCCATTCCTGGTGATCCAAGAAATACTGAGGCTGCCCTTTTGCAGTGCCTGGAGGTTACAGGGGTCAGGATGGGAGACAACAGACTTCAGCTGAACCCTAGGAAGACGAACTTGCTATGGATTCAAGGGACCTCAGGATCTAGTTGTTTATTATTTGTAGTTCTGGATGGGGTTGTACTACCCCAGACAGACCTGGTATGCAAATTGGGGGCTCTCTTATTAGATTTATAACTCTTGCCTGAAGAACAGCTGGCAGTTGTGGCTACAAGAGCCTTTGTGCAACTTTTGTGCTGTATACCAGTTGCGCCCTTATCCGGATCACAAGGCTTTGTGTAGAGTCACTCATGTCCTGGCCATCTCTTGATTGAATAATTGCAATGCCCTCTATACGGGACTACCCTTGAAGAGTATTTGGAAGCTACAGCTGGTACAGAATGCTGTGATAACAGAGTTCTGGGGACCCCTAGGGTGGCACATATAACACCACTGTTGTGCGAGCTGCATTGGTTACCAGTTTGCTTTAGAGTCCAATCCATGATTATTACCTGTAAATCCCTATATGGCATAGGTCCAGGGCATCTAAGGAGCAGTTTCACTCCAATTCTGTTCCATCTTTGTGGACCATCTATTAAGGAATTCTGGTAAGTAGAGTCAAAGAGAAGAGCCTTTTCCATTGTGGCCCTGTCCGTGTGGAACACTCTACCGCTGGAGGTGAGAATTGCTCCCACCCTTCTAGCTTTCTGGAAGAGTAACAAAACTTGGGTTTGCCAGTTGGCCTGGGACCCTGAGGGGGGGGCATTCACCACTGGAGATAGTTGATGGGGCAAGATCTCATCCCTGTGTCACGTTTCCTTGATTCTAGTTTATATATATCCTTTAACATTTTAATTATTTTGATATTTATCATTTTACTCTTTGTAAGCCAGCCAGGGACATTAGAAAAATGGGTGGCATATAAAATAATAAACAAATAAATTTGGTGATGACTTAGAAGAGAGGAGATAGCACAGAAATAGCAACAGTTTATGCCAGTATAAATTTCTGCCAATGTAAAGATGTCTAGATTGCACTTTAATTCAATAATCAGGAAAGACCTTCAGACCTTTTCAGGCACTGCAGAATCAGTACAAAGCTAGACATGTGCTTCAAGCACCCCCCCAAGACAACTTCTGTGCTACAGTGCCACAAATATTGGGAAGGTTTTGTGCCCCCTACCACTTACCACTGCAGCTTTATAGATCTATACCCAACAGCTGAATGTGTGCTTCAAAACACCCCATTTGTGTCTTCAATACTTTAGCACCAAAGACATGGCTCTGACTACACTTGTGGGAGTGAGAAGTCATGCTCTTTTGCCATGGTTGATATCCTAATTCCTTGTTTCAGAATGTATATATGTCACCAACATTAACCTTCATCATATTCTTCAATTTCAAATAAAGTTGAATTGTTGGTTTTATTTCAAAACAGCATGTCTTAAACATCCAAGCATCTGGGACTATATGAGTATACAGTAACAGTAAATATTTTAACCAAGTATATTGCTGAACAGATGATTTAGGTAAGCTATAATCAATGTGTATCTTTTCAAAATTCTTAAAATACTGGTTGCTAATCACCTAATCTGAGCTATTGATCTTGTTCAGCTAAGAGTTCTGATAAAATATTTCCCTCCATCTTTAAATCTGGATTAGCACGTTTTAAGAAATGTTACATGCAGTTCTTGTGAGTTAGATATGAAGTTAATTGGCCTAAGGGGAAATTTTTTAGTGGGGTTCTTAAACATTTTTAATTAATTATAGCCAATTTAAATATTTCTTTTTAACCAAGTTTTAAGGGGTGTCTTGGGGTGTATTTGTATTTTATTGGTTGTTAGCCGCCCTGAGTCCGTAAGGAGAAGGGCAGGGTAAAAGTTTAATTAATAAATAAGTAAATAAATAAATAAATAAATTCATCAGAAACTATTTCTTGGGTTTCCCAAAAGAGGTTTAAGAAAGAATGGATATCAGATTTTTTAATGTTGATTTTGTAGGTCTTTTGGACTCAAATTCAAGTTCTCTACAGTCCTTTTCTAATCTCAAATTACATGTTACTCCAGTTTTGGAGAGAAACTTATAAAAATGTAAACAAAGTGTGGAACCATATTCCAAAAATACAGAACTTAGCTTTTTATAAAGAACTTTGACTCTATCTAGCTTGAGGATCATTTAAAAGAATCATTCTATGAAGGTGGAATGATAAAGAGTGGATTCAAGAAATGTGTTCTTTGTTGATTTTTGAAAAGTTTTTATATTGTAGAGAATTATGTACCTATAGGGTTTAGATTCAATAATATGTAAGGTGTCTATTAACAGCCCACTTTTTAAAAAAACAAAACAAAACAATTTATCACTAATATATATGATTGTGGATGATTTTTATCAAGTGGGATCCATTCTATGACTGCCTTGGTCCACCTGCCATCAGTCCTTCTTGCTATGTGACCGGCCCATTTCCATTTCAATTCTTTTACTCTCTTGATGATATTGTATACTTTCATTTGTTCTCTAATCCATGTGCAGGTCTTTCTATCTTGTCTTGTAATGCCGAGCATGTATCTCTTTGCACCATTCTTAGCTTTTGTATCGATTGTGAGGTTAGTCTCCATATTTCACTGGCATATGTTAGAGCAGGTAGCACACACTGATCAAAAACTTTTCTCTTCAGGCATTGGGAATGATAAAAAGCATCCATGATAGAGAATTAAAACAAGATGGATCAACGTCATCAGCAAGCATTGTGGGCCCAATTGGCAAAAGAAAATTCAGGACCATTTCGGTTGGAAACGTGAAACAGGCCTTCATCCTGCAGCGGGTAGACAATGGCTAAAATGATGACATATGATTCTGTATGTAGATTTTTATATTATCATTGTATTGTATTGACATACTTCCCCTCCTCTCTTGTTCTTTCCACCCTTGGCAAGAAAAGTGGAGGGTTCAGAGAAAAGGGGGAACTCTGTCTCTTCCCCCCCCACTGCCTTCTTTTCCCATGAGGAAGTGAAACTGCAGGAGTAGATAAATGATAGAAGTGGAGAAAGGCTTTTTCTAGTGCAATGCTCCAGTCTCATCCAAGGGATCAGAGCACCCGGACTCTGCCCTACTCTGGCTCTCAGTGCAAGTTGTTCTGTACCACATTTACTTAGGGGGTCCTAAGTGTGATTTTCTTTCTGGTTCCCATGAAGAATAATACCGTAGCATTGCTGCTGTGGCAAAATATGTTAAGACAACAGCGCATTGTTGAATGCCTTTGGTGGAAAAGGAGGAGAGATAGAATATCATATCTGAAGACTAGCATGCCTTCTCCCATTTAACCACACCTTCCCTTTTTTCCATTATATTTATTTTGATTTTGGATTGCAAGCTGTGTGGCCCCAGCGCCCGTTCCTTGTAAACTGCTGTAATAGCTCTGTCCTCGTAATAATGGGAAAAGACTTTCCATCACCTCCGCCCGTGCAAAAAGCACATCTACGCCTCTCCATCTGTGCAAAGGCTTTATACATCTATGCTCAACAATTGGATATGTTCTTTAAATACTCCCTTGCATCTTTAATGCTGCAGCATCAAATACAGGGGCTGAAAAGCCAGATTCTACTCCCGTTGGGCGTCCTCTTCCCGCCCTGTCCATAAGAGGCACCGACAGATCTCTGCCTGTCACTCTCCGCGCTTCATTTCATTCTGAAGGTAAAAAAAAATCCTCCCAGGATTCTTTTTAAGCCCGGTTGCTTGAAGAGTTAATTATTATCTGGGTTTGTACGCCCGTCCGTTCTGAATCGAATCTTAGAAGTAGAACTTTTCTCTCAAATTCAGTACTATACCACTCTGGCTTCTGGGGAAGGCGATACATCTTTTAAACTCCACTACAGTGTGCCGATTCTCAGAGAGGCAATCAAGAAACCGTCTCTTCTTACAATTGTACTTGAAAGCCCGCCGTAGCGGAACAGCGGACGAATACTCAACGCAAACAACGTAACAAACGCCGACCGACTCGTCCTCTTCCAAGATGGCCGCGGAGCGCACGGCGCCGGTCTTGCGTCACAACCGCCTCTCCGGCGGCCTTGCCCTTTTCCAGAATGGCCGCACCGCGAGCGTCGCCAGCCTCCTCCCGTCGTTCCTTGGACTGAGAGAGGCACGAAGGAAGTTCGACGGGAGGGGGTGGGAAGTAACCTTCTTTTCCTCGTCTCACGTCGAGCAGCGCGGCCGAAGCGCGTCGGAAGGAAGTCGCGGTGGGGCGGGGAAGGTGCGTTTCCACGGGGGGGGGGGGGGGGGGGGGGGGGGGGGGGGGGGGGGGGGGGGGGGGGGGGGGGGGGGGGGGGGGCAGGAGAGGGAGGCGTGTGCGCCTACTGGCCGGCGGGCGACTGGCGATTAAAATAAAAGGGGAAAAAAAAACTTTAGAGAAGGAGCGACGGGAAAGGGAGGCAATTGCGGTTTAGCATCGCCCAGAGGGACACCTGCCCGGGGCTCTTTTAAGTTTAACGCGAGGGAGAAGCGAGGGAGGTGAGTGGCTGTGCCGGAGTCGGAGCAGCTTGCTTGCCCGCCCTGGCCCTTATTGTAGCCCGCTGGTCTTGGCCGTTCCCCGCTGTCCACCCCGTCCTGCATTTCCTTTTGTGACAGGCTGCTGTGGGTCCGGTTGGGAGAGCCGGGCAGAGGCTGTCGATGCCCCCTGCGTGGGATGCCAGGGGGTACGAGTGGCACGAAGCTTTCCCTGCGGAGGCTGCCGCAGTAACCATTGAGGGGATGGGCGGAGGGGAGAGGAGACAAGCATGTGCTCCTATTTTAGGCGCTCAGCTGGGGCATGCTTGATGCACCTAGTCTAGCCTTTTGGAATATTTATTTATTTATTATTTAAATTTATATACCGCCCTATCTCCCTTACGGGACTCAGGGCGGTGAACAGGCAATAATAAAATATATAGGCCTCAAGAGAGTGACTAAGATGCCTGGGTTGCATTTTTAAGCTGAAACTAGCACTTTTCCATCTTGTGTCCCCCCCTCCCCCCCCGTAGATATTATATTAAATTAATCCCCCTCCTGTCAATCAATGGTCCTGTATGTGGCTATGTACTCAGATATGGGCGTATAAAGCCTTAGTGTAAGAGTTAAAAATGTAAATGGATTTCTGAGTTATACCACAGATACATCTTAGGTAAAGTTGTTAGGAAAAGCAAAGGGGAGAAGTCAAATAGTTCATTGTGGGAAAGTATGCATGGTGAGTGGCCTCTTGTCTTGCCTGTTTGCGAAATTTCATCTAGTTTTGTTGAAATTAAATAGGAGCAAAGTAACTCTGGGTTGTTTTTTTTAGAATTTCATTACTGTCAACCTTCTGCAAGAGTCTGTAAAAATGCAGATTATTGCAGCCATGTATAATTTAGGTTTTTTTTTCTTAAGGTGGGGGTGGGGGTGGAGATACCAATTGCAGTGGAGAAAGGGAAGTATTGATTTCTGCCTTGGAAGGTGTAAATATTATCCTTTTTTTCTTTAACATTATGTACTACAGAATCTGTTGTCAGAATTTCATTTTTGGTCACACTACATAATTGAGGTTCCACTTAGGACATAAACACGCAGAACCTCATTGCTTTTCAGTATTTGGAAATATTTAGCAATCCAGTCCAGACACTATGTTTCTCCTTTGGAGTTTAACAGTTCAGAATTAAACTATTCTGACTATAATCCTGTAGCTCCTGAGATGGCAAGGCACTCTCTGCCATACAGAGAAGTTAGGCTCTTCAATGTAAATGTCTGCAGCTGTTGCTTCTCTGTTAAGACAATAAAAAGGAAGGGGGGGGGGCTATGACAGGGAAGTTTCAAACCAAGTTCTTCTATTCTACTCTCCCATCACTTCCATCCCAAAATAGGGAATAAAGGTCTTGAGCTCAGAAAGTTATATACTTTATCTTCTGATCCACTTGGGAAATGAGGCAATGGGAAGAGAAGAAACTAAATAAAACGATCCATCCTACCTTTCAGCTTTCTAGTGAAGTTAGTAATTTAGATTGCTCAGTTAAAGGCATATTCATCAGTCATTGCTTCTTTGCATTAGTCATTTATCTAGTTCACCATTTATTATCTAGCCAAAATATTTGGAGGAGTTGTGGTTTGACAATGATTTAACTGTTAACACATTTTTCCAGTATCTCAGTAGTTGTTTCTTGATTAGGTAAATATAGTTGTTTCTTGAGTTGTTGCTGAAACTGAGTTGTTTCTTGAGTAGGTAAAAACTGAAAGTGGTGTAACTTGAACACAGTGATGCATGCTCTGAGATGTTAAAACAATTATCTCCACTCTCTTCCAATAGCCTTTAGTTCCAAAGTAGAATTTTTTTTGTTTGCATGATAAAATATGACAATAAATTGATACTTAATAGAAACATCACCCAGGGCTGATCTTTTATTTTTGTGTGTGTGTAAACCATGTTTTAATGAGCCTTGTTTAGAGTTAAGCTCAGTAGATATTAGCTATTTTCTCTAATTCAGTATTTCTCAACGAGGCAACTTCAACATATGCAGATTTCCAGAATTCTCCAGCCAGCATGGTCGTAGTTAGTAATGCTGTGGGAATTGAACTCCACAAATCTCAGGTGGGGAAATGTTACTTAGTTCTTAAAGGTATAGACTGGGGTCCCCAACCCCTGGTCCATGGACCAGTACCGGGCCGCGGCATGCCAGCAACTGGGCTGCACAAACAAGCGAAGCCCCATCCATAAGATGCAGGCAGCACACAAAACCAAGCACTCTCTGGTCTGCAGAAAATCCTCTCTCCACGGAACTAGTCCCTGGTGACCAAAAGGTTGAGGACCTCTGATATCGACTACTGGGCCTAAATGACTTCAGATGCCTAGGCCTTTTGAGGGAGACTGAATATGTGATTAGCATGATGCAAAGACAGCATAGGGCTAAAAAGTTTGTTCCCAGCCCAATTCCAAATAGGCCACGTGGCCCAGTTTCCCTATCTCCCCCCAACCGGGCCACCAAGCCACAAAGCTTGAGGAGTGCTGGGTTAAGATACCATGCTAGAAATCAGAAAACTATGAGTTTATTTATTTATAAAATGTATTCGCTGCCCATCTTACCACAGTGTAACTCTGGGCAGCTTACCATTAATTCTAGTCCTGTCTTACACATGAAAGCCATCAGGTTGATTTTGGGTGAGTCACTCTCTTTCAGCCCCACCCACTTCACAGGATGTTGTAAGGAAAGTAGGAATAGGGAGGAATGTTAGGAATGTTTATCTCTTTGAATTATTTATAAAAATAATAAAGGCAGGAGATAAATAAAGGAAAGAAAGAGAAAGAAATCAAAGAGAAAGCTAAAAGTGCAAAAAAGGAATAAAACTAAACACAGAAAAGAAAGAAAAAAAGATAAAAAGAAAATATAAATTACCTCTTTCAAAGCAGTTGTAAATAGACAGATCTGCTCAGAGTCAGTTTGGTATACAGCAGTGGTTAAGGCATGAGGCTAGAAACCAGGAAACTGTGAGTTATAGTCCTGCCTTAGGCACAAAAACAGCTGGGTGACCTTGGGCCAGTTACTCTGTCTCAGTCTTAGGAAATAGGCAGTGGCAAACAACTTCTGAAAAATGAAAACTTGCCAAGAAAACTGCAGGGACTTGTCCATGTAGTCTCTGAAAATTGGACACAATTGAAGGGAAGAAAACTAAATCTTTTGTTCTTGCTTGGAGAAAAAGCTATTAACTAAATAAAATGCTGAACATACTGTATATTCTTTCATTTTTTTTATAATATACCCTTTTACCATTTACTTTTCTTTACTAATACCGTACTTGTTTTCATGTATTAGGATATTATGAAATAGCTCATTCTTTTTGCCCTTAAATTCTTTTTCTTAAAATCTTTTTCTCATGATACCACAAGAGCTACTTAAACTTCAAGAATTAGGAAGTGAGGCAATCATTTGTAGCTCAGTACAAAAAGGCTTGTAATCCTTTTTGTGGAAAGAACTTCTGGCTGCAGCCTGGTTTTCTCTGTTGTGTTGTACATTATTGTGGTAAAATTGTGGCCATGTAAATTGCAGACTGTGGGCAATTCTTGGCCTGCTGTATATTACTATAGGTTGGCTATGTTTCAGCAGCAAATGAAATGATCAGGAACTGCTTGTGCTTGTTGGTAAATGTTGAAGGTCCCATTCCAGGTTAGCAGAAGCATGAAGAAGTTTTTAATGATTAGGATTCAAGCAAGACACTCCCAAAAGCTTCTGCAAACATTTGCTTTCTTCTGGTTAACTCCTTAATACTTTCCATCATCTGATTAACTTGTAAGATTGCAGACGTTGCTGCAGGGAAAAAAGTAATCACCAAGTATTATGCTAATTTGAGCTTTACTATTTAAGCCAAAAAGGAAGATGATAAGTGTGTCTTGTGTATTTTATGTGTGCGAGCGAGGACGCATGCGTCCATGCATGATTCTCATAGAGTTCTCTTTAGTTAGATTTGTTGAGGTAAATGGGAAGAAGTTCCCAAAATTCCAGCAACTGAATTCTTTCCCATTTATAACCAATATGTCCCCAAGTACTTTGGGCTGAAGACTTTTTCATTTCTTTATAACAGCTCTCCTATGATTTAGTGCATGGGTGTCAAACTCACCGCGTCAGGTGACATGTCGCGACGTATCACAACTTTTTTTGCATTGCCGGACCTGGGGTGGGCGCGGCCTTCGCATGATGCAACCCACCCGTGTGCCGGCAGTTTGACACCCCTGATCTAGTGGGAAGAATCATTGGGAGTTGGGCAGCATAGAAATATAGTAAATTATTACTGATGTCTCTGATCACAGGGAAACAGCAGCTGGTTATATATATATATAAATTTATATATAAATCTAACCAGATTGGGACTCGGCTATTGCACACACACGTATGCATATCATACATACAGACGGATCTTTTTTATTTTGAAGGCAGACTAAATCCTGAGACATTGGAATACGGGTAGTCCTCAACTTACAACAGTTCATTTAATGACTGTTCAAACTTGCAATGGTACTGAAAAATGTGACTTATGACTGATTTTCACAGTTACAACCTTTGCAGCATCTCTGTGGTCACATGATCAAAATTCAGATGCTTGGCAACTGGTTCATACTTATGACTGCTGCTGTGTCCCAAGGTCATTTGATCACTGTTTGCGACCTTTTCACAACCAGAGTCAATAAATGAGAAGAGGGAAAACACAGCCTTCTGCTCTGTTGGGAAATTCATCTCTTTTTTCTGTCCCTTTAACCAAAAGAAACCAAGTTATTTCCATCACATCAAGCCAGCAAATAGCAGCCCACTACTGCATAGAAAGATCACTTTTTTTTTTAACTTTCTCAGTTTTTATTTTTATTCTCTCAAGAAAGCAACTTCTACATTAGTTTTTTATTCTCTCTTCTTAAGTCAAGCTTTTCACGATTCTGCACTTTTAACATGTGTATGTATGTATGAATGCTACATTTTTAACTTTATGGATTCTTTGTTGTGACAAGAAGCCTTAACGGTGAAACTTATTTTAATTTTCCACTTTTTTCTTCTATACCTAACTCCATTAAAGTGAATCATTTCTTAAAATCCTCCAGTTCTTCCTTGACCTCGCTCTTTGATATTTTTTTTTATCATTTCACTGAGTGTATTACATTTTTCTTAGATGGTTAACTAAAATTTCTGTATAACTGAATTGTAACTGATGAACTGACGATGTTTCTTTGATATCCAGTAATCCCAAGTTTCATTTAATAAATTGAATTGATTGGTTATACTTTCAGTTTTTGGATTTTCAACAGCTGTTTAATAAAGTTTATTAATCTATAACATTCAGAAGATATAGAATTACCGGTAATACTGGAGAAGGCCCAAACTTATAGTAGAATTAATAGAAATATTGGTTTCCTTTTTAAGCCTATCTGTATTTTTCGTTCCTTTGAGATGAAAAAAGAAATAGAGGTTTTAAATGTTTTATACTTCTGAGGTGTGAATGAGGGACTTCAGATGCTTTCATGTTTACTCAAGTTAAGTACCATTGAGTTCACTGACTAAAGTGTCTAGGTGATTATATATGTTGGGCTGGGCAATTAATTTTCCCAAGGGGTCACATGAGAACTGGGACTGTTGTGAAACCAATAGGCTTCTTGTTGCTCTTTGTCGGAGATCTTGTTGGTGGTCCCTGTCATGTTTGGAGTTGAGCTTCTTCTTGGTGACTTTGACTGCTAGCACTGACATGTTCAGGGAGGAGGGAGTGAGGAGCCTCACCTCACCTCAGACCAGCCAGGCCCAGCCGCCACTCTTCCGCTATGGCTGCCATGTTCCTGCTCACTTGCTAGCTCTTGGGTGTGCTCGGCCTGCTCGCCTGCAAGACCACGATTTGACTGAAGTGTAGTGGGTGGCCAAGCCCAGGTCCCCGCATATGATGCCCGCCAACACTGCCTCCTCAGGCTGCTCTAGGTGAGGGGTGAGCGCTGTGAAGGTGCAGAGAAGCCCTTTCCTCACTTCCTGCAGCCACCAGCTGACTGAAAGAGCGCAAGGGGATTGCATAAAGCTGGACCCAATCCTGTGGCATTCTTATTTACATTTGATTTCCAATTTCTGATTGACCTCACACAGGCTGAACAGGGACAGCCAAAGGGCTGGAGGTGCCTTGGGGGCTGTAAATTGCTCAGATCTTATAGACACAGACAGACAGACAGACACACACACACACACTGTTTGCTGTTCAGCTTGCAGTAACATTGCTCAGTTCATAAGATCTATTCCATAACTTGCATTATGGGTATTCTAAAGATGTACCCTCACTTGATTTTTTTCCTGTTGTTGAAGGCATCTGTCAGCTGGAATTTTCAGTGATTTCCCTGCAGATTCTCCCAAGGCTCCTCTCGCATATC
Organism: Protobothrops mucrosquamatus; assembly: GCF_001527695.2. Taxonomy (NCBI): domain Eukaryota; kingdom Metazoa; phylum Chordata; class Lepidosauria; order Squamata; family Viperidae; genus Protobothrops; species Protobothrops mucrosquamatus. The sequence continues at coordinate 200,335 of NW_015386644.1, read as the reverse complement.
TCTACAAGGATCTGAATCTTTGGAACAGATGAGAATGTAGGGAGTTGCAGTGAGTGAGAGAGAAATTGCTGAAAACGGTGTACTTTCCTCTTGACAGCAGAAGCAAATTTGCTTTTGTTTCTGCCCCAGATATTCTTGATTATTATGCCAAGAAACTGTAATGCCATTAAAAAATTTTTTTGGGGGGGGGGGTAACCAAGTTAATTTGCATTGTTGTTGCATCTTATGCCATATTTGCACGGATGGAGGTCTTTAATTTCAATAATGCCTTTTGGGGATTTGAATGAAGTTCATAATATTCACATTGAAATTCTAGTGAAATATTAATCAGCTTTTAGACTCTCCATTCAAAACTGCAGTTGCTAATGATAGTCATCTAATTGGTAGTAAATGTTTTATTTTTATTTATCTAGTATTAATTAAAGAAAGGATGGAACTTTATCTTGTTTCCATGGCTACTTGATATTTTACAGTGGATTTCATTTGAAAAACTTTACCTAATGATTTAAAATTCACAGAAAAATGTATACTCTAGCACAAAACAAATAATATATATGTAAAGTGAAAATCTGGAAGTGTATTTGAAAACTATGTGTGTTAGTGATGAGTCATTACAGTTTGAAATATCTTAATACTTTTAGAGTTACACTGTGGGTGAATTTTTAATTAAAAACACAAATGCTTTACTTCTAGCTGTGAATTCCATTACAAGATTGGTTCTAAGTTACCAAAGCAACCCATCTCCACAAATAAAAGCAATGGGTGGAATGATTTCCAGATGGCGGGTAAGTAAATCTTCTCAATTGGAGGTATATATTTTTGTACGGCAGGAAGGAGAGTGTCTCAGATGAATTTTTAAGTTGTTCTGTAATGTAGAACAACTTGGTGAGTTGAGCTACGGCAGAATCGTATTTATCAAAATCATATGTATTGGTTGCTCTTATTTCTATTTGTGTGATGAGTCTTCCAATGAAGGTAAGCAGCTGGAATGTTTGGACTGCAGAATGTAATCCATCTCTTAAAATCAGAAGGCTATGCATATCTTTTATGCAGTATTAAATTGTGTCTATTTATTATGGAATGAGATGCCCTAGGTCGGTGGTCCCCAATCTTTCTGGCAGCAGGGACCAGTTTCGGAAGAAATATTGTCTTCCATGACTGGGAGGGTGGGATAGGGGATGGTTTCATTTGCAACCTAGATCCTAATAAAGCATGTGCACAGGAAGTTTTGCTCACTTGCCCGCTGCTTACGCAGCCCAATTCCTAACAGGCCACACACTGGTATCGGGCCGTAGGCTGGGGGTGGGGGATTAGACCCCTGCCTAGGTAATGTAGAAAAAAAAATACACTGCTAATTACTAAGGAGCTGTCTAGAGAAAGGGTGAAGTTAAATCTGTTACGTTTTAGCGTTTTGCAATACGAGAATGTAGCTGCTTAATGAGAGACCACATATAACAAGCAGCTTAGTTTATGGAGTTTCCCCCCATTTCGGAATCATTAACAAGAACAGCATTTATATCCTGCTTCCTTAAATTTGGAGTGCTTCTCATGGAAGGCTTTGATAAGAATACACAAATCATATCAATGAATTTCCAAGTTGGAGATGGTAGTCAAGAATAAGCATAGTAGCTTGAGTTTGACGATATATTCAAATTCAAATTCAAATTTATTTGATTTATATACCGCCCTTCTCCCTTATAATGAACTCTGCCTTTAAAATGTATAAATCACATGTCGGGAATCATGTTTATACTTAAAGCATAATTTAATATTCTTATTAATCCTGCTTTAAAAAAATGGATGTTACTAGGTTGTATTTATGCATGGGGAATATGTTTAGTTTTAAATGCAAGCAAATTTTATTTTTCAGATCTGTATAATGTAAGAAAGACCCTTCTATTTAAATGCAGCTTCTTTGTACAGACAGAAAAAGGATTTTTTTCTATTTATGTGCAAATGTGTATGGCTGTGAAGTGTTGAAGATAATACAATAGGATGTATATGCATATATTTTTTTGCTATGTACACATCACATTTATATCCCACCCTTCTTTTTAAAAGCTCTCAGTGCAGCATTTATAGTATTAATGTAATGTATTTGCACATTAATCCTGGGAAGTAGGTTCGGGTTGACAGATACTGAGTCACTGAAGGGCCACCTGCAAATTTCATGGCAGAATTGAGATTTTGAATTCAAGTCTCTCTGGCATACTACACTGCCAGTTTATTGCACTGATTGCACTGTTGAAGGAAGGAAGAACTTACGGTACATTTACTGCAGTTTGATTACTGCACTGTCACTGTAGTGTCTGGAAATTCCTGTAACTGAAATTTGTCCTCAACCTGATAGAAGTACACAGAAATCTATCACTAAATAAGTATCCCTAAACACTAGTATTGCAAACAGCTTTTTGTAATCCCCCCCCCTCTTTCTCTCTCTCTCTCTTTCTCTCCCTTTCCCTCTCTTTCCCTCCCTCCTCCCCCTCTCTCCAGAGCCTTCAGACAAGGTTTTATAAACTTCTTTTCATTGGCGTGCAAGATCACAGTTAAGATTAGCACGACTTGGAAAAAACCGAGGCACAGAGCCTAAACATATTTTGGCCCCTAAGAATGTATAGATACCTATTAATTATCTAGATATTTTAGTGATTAGAAATTTATGTATTTAGATATCTAATCTTTAGATATTCCTCAAGTCCTAATTTCTTTTAACAATTATAATGTTGAAGAAAAAGATTCGGGTTCACATGTATACATGGGAGCCTAGGATACAAGTTTGTGTGAGAGTTTCTGTGAAGAGATAAGATGAATATAAGTGTTCATTTGTGTTCCCATCATTCTGAAACATTTTCCTTCCCATTGTAAGTCTGCCCATGAGAATGTGCGAGAAAGGGAGGGGAGAACTTTTCGGCATAGATATTATTTATGTGATCGCATACAATATTTGCTTTTCTTAGACTGTGAGAGCAACCTGTTTTCTTCTTTTCTATTTTCTTACTATTGGAAAGCTGGTGTTGATAGTTGGATCCTGTGGCTTGCAGGGCCTCCTTCAAACCTGTCTTGGCATGACCCTTTTTGTTTCAGCTTCATTGGAGCACTGATAACAAGTGGAGCAGTGACAAGTTTTCTTGAGACTTTTAGCCATGTCCTATATTTATAGATTTCAGGTTTTTCAAATCATCTTGCTTCTATGTCTTCCCAGAGACATAGATAAAGAGGACAGATTTTATCTTTAAATAAATTGATTTAATTCTGCGTAACTAGACAAACCTGTTCAAGATTCAAGAGGCCTGGGAAACTGCTTCATTTGGGAGGGTCTCAAATCAGTCAAGTGAAATTTGTTACTTCAATGATCTGTTCTTTTACATCATCATATTGATTTTGAGGATGTGTGCTGTTCAAAAAAATGCATTGTCAAGCAACACGTTATACAATTTGTTCTCTTAGAAATTGTTTCCCCTTTCTGCAAATTGCAGTGTTCTGCTTCTTTACCATATTGCATTTCTTTCTCATGTGATCTGTGGAGGCAGTTAAAGAAAGTTATGGGAAAAGTTACAGTGTATGTGCTACAAATGCTTCTTCATGTGTGCACCTTTGGTAATATACCACCTTAGCATGAGGTGACTGGGGAAGTAAGTTATATAAGCAGGAAAATGTTTGCAAGGCAGTCTGCTATTACTCAAATTATTACAACTCTCCCCATCTCTCAAATTTCTATTTTCTGTTTGTTTGATAGTATTTATTATCTAGTCCTTCAGGGTAATTTTTTCACATTTTTTTTGTTTCATTTTTAAGCAGGCAAAAGCTTCCACTATAGAAGTGTTGGAAAAACTTGATAAGGTAGGATTTTCTTTTAATACTGTTTTTATGAGTTGTGAGGCTTTAATTAGTTTAACTTGGAAAATATAAAAAAAAAATTGTGGATGATTAGTTAGAGCAGACATGTCAAACACAAGGCCCGGGGGCCGGATGCGGCCCGCAAAGTGGTTTCATGTGGCCCGTGAAGCCATCCTGGAAACAGTGAGGGAACGGCCCCCCGCTGCCTTGGCCCTGGCCCAGGCCAGCTGGGAGCCAATGTACAATTTTTTGGTGGCCATCTTGGCACTTGCCCCGGTCCCACCCCGTTCTGCCAGAGACCCTCAGATTTGTCCCACTCCTGCCCAGGCCCCCATAGGCACCCTTGACACGAATGATGTAGAACTGACCACGCCCACCCAGTAGGCGACACCGACTCCATCCACGCCCACCCAGTAGGCTGTACCCACTCTGGCCACACCCCCCCGCCCCCCCCAGGGCAACTGCAATGCTGATGCGGCCCGCATTGAAATTGAGTTTGACACCCTTGAATTAGAGTGTCATGCATATGTCGCAAGCATAAATATTCTAGATAGGAGCAGGCTATTTGAGAATAAGTAAAAATGGAAATCGATAAAATGCTGAATTTTAGGAGGAAAGTGCTTTTGGAAGGGGAAATAAAAGAGACTCTGCATAGAAAATAGAAGAAATGAAAAGATGAAGAAATGAAGTAAATGAGAAGATAATACTCAGCAACAACCTTCTTCACTGTTGCCAAAGACTCCCTTGTCCTAGAGCGGGACAGATGATAAATTAATTCACCTATTAAATTTAGTAAAAATGCTTCTATGCAAGTAATACTTACCAGAGTCAGTTTGGCGTAGTGGCTAAGGTGTCAGACTAGACAATGGGAGACCATGAGTTCTAATTCCATCTTGGACACAAATCCAGTTTGGGTCAGTCATACTCTCTCGGCGCCCTATGAAGGAGGCGATGGCAAACTATTTCTGAAATCTTGCTAAGAAAACTGCATGGATTAGCCCAGGGTAGGCAATCTTGGCTCTTTTATGACTCGTGGACTTCAACTCCCAGAATTCCTGAGCCAGCCATGCTGGCTCAGGAATTCTGGGAGTTGAAGTCCACGAGTCATAAAAGAGCCAAGGTTGCCTACCCCTGGATTAGCCCAAGGGGTGACCAGGTGTCAACACTGACTTGGTGCCACAATGTAATAAAAAATAATAGTTAAGATATTAGATTAATGTATGCTAGTGCTTATTCAGAATTACTGCTAGTCCATGTTTAGCAACCTGATGACATGGTCGCTAAATGAGCCACATGACTGAGAGAGAGAAATACTGTGAAGCATTTCATTTAGATAAAATTATTCTCCCTCCAATGTGTGTTTTGTCAGGTGCAGAAATTTAGACATAAATCTGGGCATTTGTCAGAAATTTTTTTACTAGCATTTATTACCATCATATTTGCTATCTGAGGCAGCTGCTAAACAAGGACTACCACAGTCAAATATATTTTATTCATTTTTACATAATACTATATTTAAAAATAAAACTACAAGCTTTTTAGCTTTCTGGTTTCTGCAGTTTCCACAGGCATGTTGGATATTCTTGAAGTTAAGATAATTCTTCTTTATAATTTAGTCCTTTTTAATACAGGAGAATGTAAAATATCCAGTACCTCATTTTTTTCTCTATCTTCTTACATAGATGTTTCTCTATGCTGCCCCACCCCTTCGTATGTATACTTCAGTGAGGGTTATTCATATGTTTCTGAACACAAACCATAAACAGGTTTAGAATGTTATTCAATACATTATCTCACTCTTAATTTTTCAGATGAAAGTTTTTAGAAAGTTAAAATGCTGCCAAGATTTTCAAATATACATATTTTTATATTTACAGGATATCCAGGCACTGGAAGAGTTCAGAGAGAAAAATCAGAGGCAGCAGAAGCTATGGGTTGGAAGATTTCTCCTCTATTCATCTGTTCTCTATCTTCTTATTTGCTTAGTTATTTATTTGTGGTACCTTCCTGATGAATGGACTGCTCGATTTATTATGACTCTTCCGCTTTTTGCGTTTCCTTTGATGTAAGTAAAATATTCCTGTTTCATAGCATTCCTGTTATATTTACAGACATTATGTAGAAAGAGTGCTATGGGTTCTCCTTGAAATAGTGTGTTATCCTGAGATCTCTGCAGCTATCCAGATCTTGTAGACAAGGAGTCAGGAAACAGTTTTTTTCCATAGGCTAAGCAGGACCTCCGAGAAGTTCATAATGAATATGGAAGCCCAATAGCCTTCTGTTGTTATTTTTGAACAAGACATGCTCTAATATATAATTTTTGCTGCAAGGTAGGCAGCAAATAAATTTAACATTAATAAATAATGATAATTTTATATTCCATTAATTTGTGTATTCACCATCTGAAGTGCTATCCATATGTTACAAGAATGATTGACACAGTGTATGTCCCATGGGAAACGTACTTTCCTTTGTCTGTCCTGAATTGCCCATTCTACAGCTTATTCAGTGATCCCAATTTCTAATACTGTAAGAAATAAATAATATTTTTGCATCATCTAATATTTCTGCATTATGTCCCCCAGTGATAATTTTCCCACCTAAATTAAATAATTCTAAAGTTGCAGCTTTTTCTACATGGTGTTGTTCTGGACTCTTAGAACTCTTTTTGATTTACAGTAGCCAAATTTCTGCTAGGGAGGAAATATTTTGTTTGAGCTTAAAAAAAGAAAATAAAGTTTTCTGAGACTAAGAAAATAATCTCCAACACAGAATGGGCAACTATTTGGCCAGAGTGTGCATATGATTCTAGACAAGGCGGGTCCAATTCGTGGGCTGCATGCAACCCTGGAAAGCTAGTAATACAGCTCCACAATAACATAAACGTTTTACATTATTATGTGATTTATATACATTAACTATGTTACATATTTTATATGCGGCCTAAGATAATTCCTGTTCATTCAATGTGGCCCATGCAAGCCAAAAGTTTGGTAACCTATGTGCTAGACTGCTGACTCAGGAATTCTGGGAGTTGAAGTCCACGAGTCATAAAAGAGCCATGGTTGCCTACCCCTGTCCTAGACTAATGTTTGGTGACTCCTGAAACATTCTGGAGTCTCTTACACAGAAATACACTGATTGTATTTATGGCAATCACAACTGTGCATTACTACACGAGAAACTGTCAGGAATGCATGAGGTCAGTGAAATCATAGAGGACTTATGGGTTATAGGAACCCTTGGAATAATTAGACCAAGACCCAGGAACCCTGACTCTCAACAGTCCTGGTTAGTATGGATAGGGACTTCTTAGAACTCCATTTTCTCTTATTTTCTAATCTACTTGCTCACCTGCCTGCTCTCAACATTTTCTTATAGCAGTAACAGTAATTGGATAGAATACAGATCAGTTTTCTCTCACCTATTTATGAGAAGGATGAATTATTATTATTATTTTTCAAAAAAAGCCTCTGAAAAGGAAAAGAACACCCCCAAATATTACTCCTTTGTTTCTTCTTCTTGTTTCTATGGTAGTAGGTTATCTACTTTGCATGATCAGAAAGAATTACCGGTAGTCTCAGTTGCTTTTTCCCTGCTAGGAATGGCTAACTGTTGACAACTTGTTTTTTCTTTCAGTCAAAATGCGAATCTATGTGGAATACGTAGTTTGATCTGGTGCTAATTCTGGAGTCTTAAGCAAAGTAAATGGTGCTTGCCTTTCCTGGCTTGCAGTTCCTGGAAAAATGCTGCCTTGGGCTACTCTCCAGGGGTCTGATAGTATTACCAGTGCTGGCAAAGTTTGCTGGCTTTCAGGAATATGTTTGCTGCCTAGCTTAATGCATGCATTCAAATTAGTTTTGGAAATAAGATAATGAAGACATTTTCAGTAATTTTGCTATTTATATCTAAAATGTTCAGCTTAGCTTTTTTTAAGTTCTAAACATCTTTAGAATTGCCAAATATAAATGAAAAGAAAAATATAGAACTGTCAGAAATATTTAGACCCCTAACAAACTTTAATACGTAAAGCTCTTTATCTATTGCGAACAGGCAAAAAAGGGGTTTGCAATTTATAGAGTTAAAATTAGGGTTACTCAGAGATCAGGGGCTGAAAATTTCCCGCTTGACAGTTTCAAAATTATGTTATTTTTTTGAAGTATTTTTATTAAATATTTTAGATTTATTTATTTATTTAGTATGGCAAAAATGCTAAAAAAATTTTTTTTAAACATTTTAGAAAAGGGTACTATGATGATATTATGTTTTCTTCTCTATTGTTGAATACCATTTCCTACATTCCAGTAAAAACATTTTTTCTCTCTTGAGAACCTTACTTTGATTTTACTGTTTAAGCCCCATAATATAGGCTGGATTGAATTCTTTTGACTTCAGATAATGTAGCCCAAGTACTAGTGCAGACTGTGGATACTGATAGGCTCACTAGAAGTATACTTATTTACACAGGAAAAAAAAACATTCCAGAACATTTTCGGATGCTACATTTTCTGGAAATTGCACACTTCTGGAGAGACAGTGTCGGTTCGGATGGCTGCAGGATTGCAGCAAATCTAATGGATGTCTAGATTTCTGCCATCCGGGGTGAACAATTAAAACAATTTGGAAAAATATTGATTGTGAAAGCTTACTATGGTTCCCTGTTAATTAGTCTGTATTCTGAGATGGCTAAAATGAAGTATTACATTTGGTGGCAGTTGAAAGTTGAAAGCTGTTCAACATTGCCACCTTGTTTGTAGTTTCAAATACAGCACAAGGGTGAATCAGTTTTACTTATACTAAAGTGCTTGCTATTTGTTTCGCCATAAACAAAAGTTGGTAACTGCACGTTTGTAGAAATTTCTGAAACCCTTTATCTTGTTTGTATAAATGTGTAGTGTTTCAGTAAAAGAAAGGGAGAAACATAGAAACTCTATTACCCTCCACTTGTCTTAAATTTTGGTTTTAGTTGACATGTAGTAATGGAGCTTCAATAAAGCCAAGTATAAATGCAACAGAGTCCCAAAGTCTGAGGCAGGATATCTTGCTTCCATAGAGTACCTTAACTGGATGCAATTTTATTAAGATAGGGAATGGATAAGCAGTTGGTTTTTGCCTTCCAATCCAATTAGAGTCTTTGTCTCTAATAACAAATTTTGCTGTCTTAATGTCCTTGCTTGAAACAAGTCCATTCAATGAACTTATAACATGAAATATGGTGGTTACCTATGCACAGGACTTTTTTGGCATTAGCTTCTTTTATTAAAATTGTGATTAGTTATGATATGTTACAGATAATAGTTAAATTCTTACAAGCAATGACAATGTTTGGTTTGCTCTTGTCTAGATTTTAATACTGGATGTTCTTTCTCTCTTTTACCCTCTAACTTTTCTCTTCTCTTTAGTGTTTGGTGTATAAGAACACTCCTCATCTTCTTTTTTTCAAAAAGAACAGAAAGAAATAGTGAGTATCTTATACATATTTTTCTCCCCCGCCCCTAGATCTTGTAAGAATAAACATGTTATTAATAGAGTGACATTGTTTACAGGTAGTCCACACTTAATGACCCTAATTGGAAACAACAAATCTGCCCCTAAGTGGTTGCTAAGTGGAAAAATGTGTGACTATGATTGTGCTTTGTGGCTGGAAAGAGACAAGACTACTCAATTTTACACCTTCAGTCTTTGTTTGCCCCCTAACCACTACCCCACCCTTTGGAATGCTCAAGTGCCTGTTTACTGTCTTGTTCACATCAAAAGCAATGCAGCTGTGCCAACTGCCTTGGGCTGGAAGCAATGGGCATGCTATGCAAACAGCTTATTCTCTTGAATTCCCTTCCTCCCCAATCTCTTTGCTCTGGGGGGGTTGGGGAAGGAAAAAAAGCAAATGATTTCTGTAGAAAAATCTCCTTTGCCTGACCCTTTTCCACTGCTATTGTGAACTCATTGCTTTCGATGTGCGGAAGAGCAAATTACTCCTTTGAAATCCCTTTCTCTCCAGTGTCTCCACTCCACTGTAAAGTTGGTCTAAATTTATTTTTTCAACACCATTGTAACTTTGAATGGTCACTGGACAAGTGATCAGTAAGTGAACATTATTTATAGAGTAGTTTTGTAGCAAAAAAATTGTAAATAGAATTGTACCATTAGAAACATTTTTTAAGCTTTCCAGATATGTTATACAGTCTTTCATTTGGCTATAAAATGGAAAATGAATATAAAATATTGTGGAGATGATTATAGAAAAATGATTGTACAATAAAGAATATTTTCTATTATACAAATGTGTCTTTCTATAAATTATAGTTCTTTAGATTTATTATACCAAATATATTTCAGCTCTCAGAGAAAAAAAAAAGTTATACTTTTTAAGTGACAAAATTGGTCACTCCATGCTGGTAATGTATCTTAGGAGTCAGGATTCAATATTCTCTTTTGCTATCCTGTATTGCCCTCTTTATTATACTGTACATTGCTAATTATTTGTTTTTGCACAGATTTTTTTAAACACAGTCTGAAGTCTCTAGTTGGTTATAACAAAGTAAAAATACAGCTTTTTATAAAAAAAAATAGAAAGACATACAATTAATAGAAATAGACCATGTGGTCATCCAAAACCTTCACTCCTGGTTACAGTGGAATAGTTAGCATTAACAACTTTATTAAATGCTAGATTATAGGAACTGCAAAAGGGAAATCCTGCTACTTGGTCAATGTGCTCCTCATCTCACCTAAATATGCTTTTTCACGATAATCTTCCTGGAAAGTTAGTGTCAATTTTGGCAAAGCAGAATCTGATGCTTAGTGCTATGCCATTTAGGGCTTTGTAAGACAATATCAGCATTTTGAACTGGGTATGAAAACCTCTTGTAACTGGTGCAGTGACTACTATAAGTTTTCCTTGACTTACGACCACAGTTGGAATTGGAGTTTTTGTGTTCGGAGGGAGCTTTCCTGGCTACTCTACCAAGTACTAGTCAGGCATATTTCTTGACGGATGCTTCCTTTACTGTTGATAGTTGATCCTCAAAGGCAGAAGCTATCTACCATTTCAGTGTTTTCATTGTCAAATCTAAAACTAAGTTTTGTACCTCTTGCTATGAGTTTGGTCTTTGTATTTCATTTTAGTTCAATTTTTCATTGGGCTCCTTGACTTGCTTGTAGATTCTTGGCTATAAGAGTAGTGTCATCAGCAGAATGGAGGTTATTGACGTTTCTCCTCCTCATATACGGCCTTGTTTCATTCCTTTGCCAACCTAAAGCTACTCTGTTTTGCTGTATTCTGGACTATGGCTTCCTGACCTATGTATAGATTTTGTACGAAGAAATGAGATATTCTAGGATTTCCATTTTTGTAAGCAAATTCCAAAACTTGACGCAATTGACACAATCAAAGGCCTTTGTATAATCGATGAAGCATATGTTGACCTCTTTTGAGTAAATTGGCTTTGTCAGTTATCCAGCATGCATCAGCAATAATGTCTCATGCTCCTCAATCTTTTCAAAAACCAGTTTGAATATCTGGCATCTCTCTTCCCTTGTAGAGCTCTAATATGCTTTGAATATATCTATACATTATTTTGCTAATATCTGAAATTAAAGATATTATATGATAGTTTGCATATTCTATTCTTTTCTTTGCTATTGCCAATCTCTTCCAATTGGCTGGCCACTGTATTGTTTTCCAGGTTTGTTGTCATAGTTCAGGGGTGTCAAACTCAATTTCATTGAGGGCCACATCAGCTTTGCGGTTGCTCTTGGGGGGCTGGGTGGGTGTGGCCAGGGTGGGTGCGGCCTACTGGGTGGGCATGGATGGAGTGGGTGCCTGTGGGAGCCTGGGCAGGAGTGGGATAGATCTGAGGGTCTCTGGCAGAAGGGGATGGGATCGGGGCAAGCGCCAAAGCATGGTGCATTTCTTCATTCCTCACAAAGGGTGATACCTCCCCAGCATGCACCCAGGGGGCGGCCAACACAGCAGGAGCTGGTTCCTCGCTGTTTCTGGACGGCCTTGTGGAGATAAGACTGAATGTATTTCAGCATAGATGGCCACCACAAAATTGTACATTGGCTCCTGGCCGGCCTTGGCTAGGGCCAAGGCAGCGGGGGCCGTTCCCTCACTGTTTCCAGGATGGCTTCGCGGGCCACATGAAACCATTTTGCAGGCCGCATCCGGCCCCCGGGCCTTGTGTTTGACATGTTTGTCATAGTTTATGATTTATTTATTCTTCTATTGTTTGCCATATTTCTGTAGATGCTACTTCAATTCTTGTAACCTTCCAGTTTGATAATGAATGGAGGGCTGATTTGGTTTTGTGAACAGATGTCTTTGATTTTGAGATTTCTATTGTAGACAATTTCAGCATTCCCTGTCTATCTTTGAAATTTAGAGAACTTTTGGAAGACTTTTCTTGTTTTTCCATGTTTTTTTCCATCCTTAGGGCCTTTACAGATATTGTAATACTGTTTCTTGTCTCTTCTAACAGTTTTTTGAAATTGTTTGTTAAGTTCCTTCCTGAAATCTTTGGCTTCTCTTCTTCTTGGCAATTTTCACTGTTTGTTCTGATATCCAGTATGCTTTCTTTTGTTTTTTTTTTAATCTTTGGCAATCTCTTTTCACATTCATTTTTAATGACTTGTTTAAATTCATTCCAGAGTTTCTCTGGTTCCTGTTGAATGAGGTTCGAACTTCAAAGTGACTGTTGATGTTCTCCTTGAAAATGTTGGGTATATGCTCAAGATTATATCATGGGAAATGGTTGGCTTTCTTCTTCTGCTTTAGCTTAACGTGGAAATTGCATCAGTTCTTGGCCATGTCTTCGCTGTTATAACTCCTTCCACCTCCTCCTACCATATCCATATATATGGTGGTGTCCATGTTTTGGCATTGTTTTGGTTGTTTGAAGACTCTGTTAGCAATGCAAAATTGTTAGACTGGCAGAAATTGTTAAGTCATTTTCCTGCTTCATTTTGGTTTTTTAGGCCATATAGTCCAAATTTCTGTGTATAGTAAGTGCGTGTGTGTGTGTGTGTGTGTGTGTGTGTACGCGCGTGCGTATGCATGTTTGTGTGTGTGCATTTAAATGTAGCGTAAGACAGCCTACTGATCCTGGGGAAAAGATACAAACAGTTATAGAAGATGCTATTTTCATATTCTTACATGGTCCGTGCTATTATTTTGTTCTGTAAAATGTATACATTTTATTAAGCACCAAGCATCTTAAATGCCAAACTTTTCTTTATTCACAAATGTAAATTGGGATTAATGAACAATCAGTGTAGAGTACGAAACACTGAATGTACTAAAATTACCTGCTTGTTAAACATTCAGTCATAAAACTGAATTATATTAGTATTGTTTCAAAAAATTAAGAACAAAATTAAATCCTACAATTATTTTTTTCAAGGTAGTTTGGGTTTTATTCTTATATTAATAACAAAAATTAGTGTTAGTAAAAGTAGAAGAATTCTGTTTTATTTGTAAGACCCTGCATATCCAAAGGAAAACTTGTAAGTTTGGTTGGTATCAAGTCAGAGTTCTTTATATAGCATATAGTGCATTGGTGCACACTAGCCTGCAATCCTTATGTTTTTCATGGAATATCCTAGCATGGGACACTTGCTTATCTATTGGAATAAGTGAAAGGATTTACCAAGCTGTTTTCAATCTACTCAGCCTTATTATTTACTAGTACATATGATCATCCATTGCCCATTTGTTGAGGAACATGAAATATAGGTAATCAAATGCACATTATTTTTATTTGCCTACACAACAGTTTCTAATATCTGTTTCTTCTATATGCAAATTGTTTTGATTTTCATAATGTGTGATCTTTTCTGGATCATGAGATCAGTGTTCAGTCACCTACACTGGCCATTTCTTGTTTGGATTGCCGCAGTGCTCTCTACATGGGGCTAACCTTGAAGAGTATTCTCATATTTGTGATTATGGGAGGTTTACAATTAAATCATAAACCATATCAAAAACCACAGCATAAAACAATCATACAAATGATACAAAATATTAAAACAATTAAAACCATGCAGTCATCAGTTGTTCATAAACAGGACAACCATTTTCATTCTGATGCTGATTTGTATATATTCTCATATAATTGTATCCTTGTATATGAGTCAAAACTGGAGATTTTAAATAAAGGTTGAAATTGATTTGCAATATTTCATTTTGCTTTCAACGTTCAGTGTGAGACCAAATAAGCTCCATAACAAAGCAGCATATTATCAGACAGTCCCCCCCCAAAAAAATCGGTCTCCTTGAAGTTAACAGCACTTATTATTATAATTTTTTTGACTGCAATTAGCAGACTGTAGAGAAGAAAGGGGATTGATCAGAGTTAACATAATGTGAGGGGACTAACCTCTTGACAAGCCATAATGTAAACTTCAAACACAGGAGTGGCTGCACTTTATTTTACTAGTCCTTCAGATCTGATTGCCAAAAAAGCTTTGGAGAAAGCAGAAACAGATATGTAGCACATATCTGTAGCATCTTAAAGTAACTATGCCTTTTCCCAGGATCCATAGGAAAAGCAGTTTCTGTGTGAAACATCTTTTGAAGATTAAATTTTATGTGCTACACAGCTATTTTTACTATTACATTTTACTGTTATTTACTATTGTTGGTACAGGCTGGCACAGGGAGCAGGGCACGGATGTCATGACGTCGTAAACATGGCCAGAGTGATTTTTTTTTTGCAGTGTTGTTTTTAATTTGGGTGGTTTGTTATCCCCAGGCACTGAATGCATATACATAATTCCTCTTATGGCTACAAGGTTGGAGAGTTGCATGTACCCAATAGGCTGTTGCCAACAGGTTATCTGCTCTTAGATAACCTTAAAGTACATTAAAAATTTACAGCAGGTTGAAATAAAGTACTAAAGTTGAAATAAAGTACAATATATTTAAAGGATGCTTTAAAACTTGTTATTAAAATATATTCAAATGAATTCTTTATAGAACAGTTCTGACTTTACTTGTAATGACTCCTAGGTTACACAATCACAAACCCATGATTGTTTTGGGTTTTCTTTTGAAGACAGCATTCTTTTTAGTGTGGCATTATATATGTTAGAGAGCCAGTGTGGTATGTTCTTAACATATCTGGCTAGAAAGTGGGTGACTGTGAGTTCTAGTGCAGCCTTACACACAAATCCAGCTGTGTGGCTGTGAATAGTCATTCTCTCTTAGCCTTAATAAATAGGAAATGGCAAAATCTGAAAAATTCTGAAATCTGGCCAAGAAAACTGCAGGGGCTTGTCCAAGCAGTCGTCACGATTTGAAGGCAAAAGTGTTGCAAATGTTACTCTTGAACATAATTCATTTTTCCAAAGAAAACCTTTTGAATCCTTTGTTTACTTGCTTACATTTTTGAGATATTTAGATCTAATACAGGCGATGCCTAAAAACTTCCAGTTGATGTACATATTAAACAATTTATGCAATAATCTCTTCAGCCAAACTGGGCGAGGAGAAGGAATATAAAAAAATATACTTCAAAACAGGAGTTTTACCATAGCATCAAAAATGTACTTTTAAGCAAAATTTGAAATTGTTTCCACTGAGAAATGAGTCTCAGGCATTGCTTTCAAGTTGGTGTGTGTATGCTTTCTTGTTCATTATTTTAAAGAGAGTTGGCTGAGTTTTCTGCAGGCAAATATTTTAAGACATTGTCGGCAGGAGTAATCTTATTATAGAAAGGAGTTTAATCTGAAAGGAATTCAGCATGTTACTTAAGTTCTTATGATGTGTTCCTAATTCTGATGGTTTAACACTAAAACTAAAATTCTGTGGCTTTGGGAAAAGGGAAGTTGTGATATTTGTACAGTACAAGTAATCAATAATCAAAGTTTCGGTATAGAACAACCCTTTTCAAAGGAGCTCAAAACAGTATGTAGAGGAATATATACATTTTTGCAGTGCTTTTGTGACCTCATGGTTTACTCGATCCCATTTCTGGAACTTCTTGTCTAACTGGTGATGTGAAACTACCTTTCCGACTTCATTTAGCATGTAATAGTTAAGTTATATTAACATTCTCTGTTTATAACTAGTCCACTGCATTTGAATAGATTGTAACAAGCTGTTTATTCCAGAATTTGAAGTTATGTGAGTGCCCTTGGCATAAACCTTGCATGCATTAAGCCTCTCAGTCCAGTTGTATTTATCTTGACATGTTCTTTTCCCAGTATATAATGTTTTTGTGATAGTAGCTTCATATCAACTTTAATTTCTTGCCTTGGTTATAAAGATATTATGACATGTGAAAACAATACTACTTTTAATAATAGTTTATTTAATACAGCATTGCATAAAAACTCGAAGTTACCATATTCACTTGTAGCAAAAATGATAAGCTGTTCATTATGAATAAATGATGTGTCTTATAAAATATCCCATCAGTTAGCCAGAAGAGAATGGATAATACTCCATTAGACTTTTAACCTGATCAGGGTATGAAGAAAATACCTTTTGTATCCAATATTTTCTTTATTGTGCATGTGGATATGCTTGTCACATTAGTATTAAAATATTATTATAAATTATATTTTCTAGATGAAGCCTTAGAAGATTTAAAATCCCAGAAGAAAAAAATAGTAAGTCTCTATATAGATATGTTTCTTGAAATCTTATCTCTTATAACATTCACTTGGTTGCAGATGTTCTTGAAGGATATGTAAAATGCAGTTAATATGTTCAACTGATTGAGCTGTTATTGTCAACTGTATATGGAGGGAAAAAAATCTCTTCTCATCCACAATTTTGTTGGGCATTCATCAACAGGACTGGAGTAGTTGGGTAGAGACTGTCCCATTTATGTACTTGTGATTGTTCAATATTTATTACAGTCAATATAATTTTAATAAGATTTCTTTATCTGATTATTTGTATATTTTTGGCACATCTCCATTGAAAGTTGTGTCAGTGAGAAGCCAATTGTCAAGCACCAAGGAAATCAGGAGATCCAGGCAGTTCAAATGTTTATTGTAAGCATAAACTCTCTACATTAATCTGACCTACTAACAGTTAAAGGAAATTAGCACGAGTTAAGATAGAAGGAATTCAAGGTGGGCTGGACTTAAATTTCTTGTGGGTACAAAATGACTCATGACTGATGATACATTTGACCCCTCCCTCGGGCTCAGCCTGGTCTACTCCTACATCAATTGTGACATGTTTCTGTGAGCATAAAGTCTTGATCTGGAGCTGTTTGTTCTTTACTCTTTAATGTTTATTTAAAACAAAAATAGAATAATAAGCTTTTATGTTTTGTAAGTTGCTATATATCCGTGAGATAAAGATTAAATTAAACTTATCATTGCCAATTAGAACATTATCATCCAGAATTTAGTCCAAGATAAAATGCCAGCCTGTTGAGTCATGGGTCTGGCAGAGGGAAAGAATAGGGAGCTTATCTCTTCCAGCTCTGTCTTCAGTGTGCAATAGAGTAGGTTTGGTAGATAGGGTGGAGATGGCAACTGTTTAGCCAGTTGTTCTGCTGTTCCATTTAATGGAGAATTTGAGCACAGAAGGGGCAACAGCTTGAGTGTAAATAGCGGTAAATTCAGAGTGAATTGTATTGAACATGAAATAAAACACATTTGGAGCAACATCCCCAAGCTAAGAATGCTTACTTCATAGATTTTACTGTTTATATATGTGAAGTAAGTTTGCACTGCTTTTTCATACTGAGGCATCTATTCTATGAGGATGTGAGAAAGAGGATGACAGAATAGTTAATGATTTGTTATGAGGAGTCTATAGCATTCCTTGTGGATATACCGTGTTTCCCTGAAAGTAAGACTTAGTCTGAAAATAAGCCCTAGCTTGATTTTTGGGGGTGGGCCTAATATAAGCCCTACCCCAAAAATAAGCCCTAGTTTTGGGGCGAGGCTAGGGCAGGGACATGGAGCTGCCCCACATGCCCTACACCTGCTTACCGTTGCAGCCAGGCCTCTCATGAGCCTTCCCAACTCCACTGCTTCCTGAAGAGAGGGGGTTTACCCCTTCCTACCTTAAGGAGACAGTAGTAAAACTGCTACTTAATATATTATATTCCATTGACCTGGACATTAAGTACTGTTAAGTAAAGGTTAGGGTTAGGGTTAAGGTTAGGAGTCCCTGCAGATTTTACTCCGCTAGTTGTTGCCAACTATGGGGGCGGTGCTCATCTCCATTTGAAGGGCCATTGAATCAACACTGTCTGAAGATGTTTCTGCTGTCATGTAGCCAGCATGACGTCATGGAGTGCTGTTACCTTCCCACTGAAGTGGTCCCTATTTATTTACTTGCATTTGCAAGTTTTTGAACGTTTAGATTGGCAGAAGCTAGGGTGAGGACAGGAGCTCACCCTGTGGTGCATTGCTCAGGTCTTGAACCTGGGCTGTCGCCTTTCCAGATGACAAGCCCAGGTCTTAACTGCTGAGCCATTGCACCATCTTAGGTACTATTAGCAAGTCCCAAATATATGTGATACTCCTGCAGATCATGGTACATCTGGACGGACTGATTAACTGGGCTTATTTAGCTGTGGCTTTTTGCCAGGGTATAGGGCTTAGATGGCTTTGATTATCTTAGCGAATTATCTTTGATGAGAAGTGGATGATGGAAGTGCAACTATATCAGTTTTTTAAGGATCATTTAGCATCTTTCAGTATCATAAATTACCATCTTCCTGGATCAGCAGATGGGGTGCATCGATGGGTTTGTTTTACAATGGTCTTTCTGGTGGGCAGAAAGGGCGGAGATTTGGGGAGTAGATACAGTCTTGGAAATAGAAATTACATACACTTCGTTCTACTTTTAAATGCTTGTATGGATAGATTGAAGCAGCCATGTTGGGAATCCATTCCAGATATAACATGTTAAGATGCCTTACTTTCCCTTTACGCTGCTAACAGAGAAGCTAGGAGACTGCATGGTGGTGCAGCATTTTCCTGAAGGTTGTCCATAGAATGTTATTATCTTATGGGGAAGAAATAGTCAACTTGGAGCTGAAAACCATGGTAGAATGAAAGAGTAGGCCACCTCATTGTAATTCCTTTGTGAACAAGGAGAGGATTTGAGATTACCCACAAGGGCTCCAAACAGTTGCTCCTTTGACTTAATAATACTGAATGAAGCAAAATATTTTAACAGTGAATACAGCGAAGGATATTTTTGAACAATGGGCTCAAAAGTATCTGCCTCTATAGATCAGGGCTTTTCAACCAGTGGTATGGGTACCACCTGTGGTACATTGGGACCTGGCAGGTGGTACGCGACTAGAAAATTGGTAGCGGGGGAGGGGAATGAACTGAACCAGTGGCAGTACCGCACAAGCTTGAGTGAGAGATGGCTGGAGCTGCAGGGCTATCACGGCTCAGCGGAAGCACCAGGATCAGCGCCAGGCTCCAGCTGGAGCTCGGTGCTGATCCTGGTGCTTCTGCTGAGCCCTGAAGAAGCACCAATCAACTGGAAAGCAGCACTGATCCTGGTGCCTCTGCTGAGCCCAGAAGAAGCGCCGATCAGCTGGAATGTTGCAGCATCTCCAGGGTCTTGTGATTTACATTCAGATGCTTGGCAACTGATTCATATTTATGACAGTCACAGTGTCCCAGGGTCATGTGAAGTGACCAAAACCTGCTGCAACCACCCAGCAGATGGGGGGGAATAAAAACCAAATATCCCCCACCCCACCCCTGCTGCCAATCCTTAACAGAAATGCTCACAACAATGAAAACCTCGGACAGGAGGAAGAGCGCCGCCGGGTGGGCAGGCAGGTGTCTTGCTTGGCTGTGGCTTGGGGGGCACTTTTTTCAGTGCCATTGTAACTTCGAACAGTCACTAAGCGAACTGTTGTAAGTCGAGGACTACCTGTACTTTATCACTTTATCACTTTTTTCCTTTTTTTTGGGGGGGGGTCATCAAGTTTTTGACACCTTGCTAGGCGACTGGTGGTATTCGGATGTTGCCATATCCTAAAAGTGGTACAATGGGTGAAAAGGTTGAAAAGCCCTGCTATAGATAGAATGTGTTGAAAAGATCTTATAGAAGAGGAACAATGATTAAAATCATATTTTGCTGTATTATCTGTAGCAGCTTGCAAGTAATTAGCTGCTATATTTTGACAAAAAAAAGGGCTGAATTTAGATGCCTGCTTTCTTTTCGCCATTACTTGGTGGTTGTGAGGACTGGTCCTTTCCTGTCCCCCACCCTGCCAGAGATGCATGCAGGTGATTTACGGAAAACCCCTGAATACTTTTAAATAAATGTGTGACATTGGTGTCAGCTCGAAGAGTGAGTATAGTACCCAATAATATTGTGCAACTCCTCACTTGACATAGCCAGATGCGTATCTTTTAATTAGCAGATATAAAACTCAAGTCACTAATGAGTTAATAATTAGTATCTTTAAAAGTAACCAGAATGATTTGCTTCATTTATAATTGGTTGTGTATTTTCTGTTTTTACGTCCTCTTGCTTCGTGCTCAGCAAATAAGTACCCTGTGTCAACTCTGATTTCACATTTTCCTCTACCTTCTGCTTGTTTCCTGAGTTCTGACTGATAATTTGTTATCCGTTATTTTTCTTTTTTAAATTATATACCATTTTTATTAAAAAAAATTAATTACAGTAATATAGTCTAATACAACGTAAATTAAGGGAGAAGAATGTCGCAAGTGAAGGCAGATATACGTGTCCCAGGATAATGTTGGAGGATCCAGTCTGAGTCGGATACCGGGATTAGAGGTTTATAGTCTTCCAAACTTTTGGCTCGTGCTGGAGCCCCATCCTCAGAGAACTTCTCTCAGTCAAAAATGGATGCTCTGGGCTGTTCTATGCATCGTGTTTATGTGGAAGCTGGTTGTCTGTGGCTTTTAGTTGTTAATTGGGGCGTTGATGGCCAGTTATTAAGTTGTTGACTATTTCCTTGTGCTGGCCTCCCCTCAGTTCCTAAGTATCTGGTAAGCTGGTGTAAATCAGCACTCCACTTGACTGACAAGGGTTCCGTTCTCCAGGTTCAGTCACGAAGAGGCATGTTGCTGCCCCCTCCATTCCCATCATTAGAAGAATGTAAAAAAAAAAAAAGAGTAAGAAGTGCAAAAAAAAAAAAAATCTAAAAGAGAAAGAAAAGAAAAAAGAGTGAAATAAAAAGAAAAGAAATATATAAGGAAGTGATTTCCAGTCTTTATCACAAGAAGTATAAATCTGGTAACTCTTCACCCGTAAGGTTACAGATAATTTCTCCTTCCCATAATGTATCCCTTTAAGCAAATATATAAGACATCAGCTTTTCAGTCCTAGTGTCAGCAAAAAGTCTGTAAAGGGTTATCAGAATTTCATTAAAATGTCTTATTTTAACCTTAAAAACCAACTTTATATTCCTTCGATTTACCTCTGAAAATATTAATTTTTAGTTCATTCAAATATTGTCACACATCAATTCTTTTTTGTCTCATTGCATAGGCTTCGTTGACGATATTAAGCCTCTTTTGTAAATTCAATGAAAAGACATCCAGATCATTTTAATGGTTTATCATTTGCATTTCCCCTTTAATTTTTAAAGCCAGCTTCTTTTGTATATTCAGTAAAGAATTTTTATATGGATTATTCTTTGGGTCTACCACTTTAATATACACCTTAATAATCTTATAATTCCCACCTTTTTTATACCAATATTTCTAATTTCTGCATCAAGCAAATAATGTCTCACAGCTATTATTCTTTCCTTAGCATCATTTAAACTTATTTTATCCATAGAAGCCAACATCATTACTAATATTGTTGTTGTGCTTATTAATTTCTGCTTCCATTATTTAAATCACTAGTAAAAAGGCTTGATTTAAATCAACTTGATTTAAATCATAATTTTTAAAGAGCAACTGTCATCTTTGTCCCTCAGCGGCTCCTCAGACCTGCTGTTCTCACCGACAGTCCCATTCACTTTAATGGGACAGCTGGTGATGCGGTAGTGACACAACAAGGTGAGGGACGTGACGGGCAGCAGGTGAGTGGATGCCTGCTAACAGGCACTGCCATGATGCAACTGAAATGACAGGTGCTCTTTAAATGTAAGGACTCATTCTTGCTGGTAGTTAGAATCTTTAATATTATTTGCAAACAAAACGAAAGTTTCCTATTTAGAATAATAAGCTGTCAGATTATAAAACAGCAATATCAGAATCGATTTTAGGTTTAATAGGTTAATCACGCATAGTTGGAGAACTACTCAAATTCTTTTATTTAATTAAAACACTTAGAGCCTGGTACAGATGCATTTCTCTTCAAACAATCATACAGTTTGTAGTGTACATAGATTTGCAAAACAATGGGATAAAGGAATATTCCTGAACTTTGTTTTATGATTTATCGCATGGTTACTGTGAAATTGTGTGAATGCATCAATGCAGTGCATGTTATCTCAGCTTGTAGAGCTTGGATTCATTTAATGAGTTTACCAAAAATGTAAAATATTGCAGAATATACAGCCTCATGCTAAATAACTAAGCTCCATTTCATACCACAAACTAAATTATTAATGTATGTTAAATAGAAAACTATATTTAGATAGATTTTTACTCCAAAAGCATTTTATTAAAATAAATTTGATAAAAATAAATAAAATCTTGACTTTTTTGATTTTTTAAAAAAATCATTGATTATTATCCGAAATGAGATTAGTAAATTCTCCAGTACAGGAGATGGAGAATCACCAATGGGTTTTCTCTGTCTGCCTACTCTTGAGATCAAGTAGCCAAACTTGACACGCCCCCTCTTGCTAGGAGATCCAGTCTTGACTTGGTCTCAAGCTCTTGAAGATGTATCAGGTTTGACTCTCTCAACAGCTACCAGGTTAGAGATCCATTGGTGAATTCTCCTTTCCCTATAATCACTCTTAACAATTTCCCTTCAGCGCTGGGATCAGTGCTGACTCAAATCGCACTTTGCTTTGCTTTGCTGCAATTGTAAGCTTAATGATTGACCCCTTTGTCTCCTGGCACTCAAAACCACGTGATACTGCTGTCTTGCAGTCTTTATACAAGGAGCAGCTGTCCAGAGCACATGTGAGTGATCTCCCATCTTCTCCTTGTCTGTTCCAAAGAACTGGTCTCCTCACCAGTTCTTCAGTCTCTGCTGTCCATGGAGATATGTGTAACTTGCCATGTCTCCACTGGAAGTCAAGTCTGGCTGTTATCCATTGCTTTTCCAGTTTACCTATTTATTGCTGTGCACAGCTTCAGATCCCATCAATTAAGCAATGTTATCTAATTGAATCCAGGAAGAGTGCTTCTCTGCCACGTAGCCTGCCCTCTGGAATTATATCCCTTAGAGATCTGAATGGCTCCCATCCAGATCTCCAGGAAGCTGTTAAAGGCCTGGCATTTCTCCCAAGTCTTGGGGCAGGGGGAAGATTAGGCCCCTATTGAATTTTGACCGGGAATCATTGTTTACATGTTTGTGTTTGGGGCATTCCTGATCTCTTTTTGATTTTTGTACCTTTTTTTTTAAAATTGTAAACCATCGAGAGTCATTAGGAGTTGATAGCCTCTAAATTTTATAAATAAAACATGTAGGCCTTATGTCTTCTCTGTAGGAGCAGGAGAAACAGTAGGTCTGTCATGCTGCATCTGTAGATGCCAAAACCCAGAAGCGTGACCCAAAAATTCCCTTGTTACCTCTCCTTATTCAGAAGAGGACTTGTAAAACTAACAAAGGGCTCTTAGGAGAGCACATATCATCACTTAACTGATACGTAGCTTTATTGGTTGAAATTCCTCATTCTCAATTTTTTAACTCAGCCCCTTTTATTCAGTTCCCCCCCCCCTCTTTTTTTTCTTTCTGCTTGCTCACTCCTTAATGCTACTGTTTGACTTTGGTAGTTTTGGCATAGAACTCTTTCATCTCTCCCAGCAGTTTACTTGAGAGAATTTTAGACATAGTGGATTACGCAGAATAGCTTTCTGGTTCAGTTGCCTACAAAATATTTATCTGTTGTCTTATTGGCCCAGTCTTATATTTAAAATAATAAACTTTCCTTCTTTATTTCTGAAAAATTATGAGCAGCATCTTTGAAAAAATACATCTAGTAGCTTTTTAAAAAAATAAAAATGAGCTTTGTATGCTTAGATTTGCAAGATTAAAATCTTAAAACATCTGCAGTTGTAGAATCTATATCATTGTAAGAAGGTTGGTTTCAAGAAATTACTACAAATGTATCTGCTAGTACAGGTTGTCCTCAAGTTATGACCACAGTTGAATCCAAAATTTCTGTTGCTAAGCAAGACAGTTGTTAAGTGAGTTTTACCCCATTTTATGACCTTTTTTGCCACATTTAACATTTAACATTTAACATTTATTTGATTTATACCCCGCCCTTCTCCCGGAGGACTCAGGGCGGCTTACAGCCAGTTAAAACAATTCAACAATACAAAATATAAATACTAAAATAAAATTAAAAATAAATATTCGAATTTGGCTGCACTGCTAAAATTTGATTAAAACCAATTAAAATACCAATTAAAATACCCCTAGGCCAGACCTGCCTGCTGAAATAGCCAGGTCTTGAGGGCGCGGCGGAAGGAGGGGAGATCCGGAGTCACCCGGATCTCTGGGGGCAGCTTGTTCCAGAGGGTGGGCGCTCCGACAGAAAAGGCTCTCCCCCTGGGGGTCACCAACCGGCACTGTCTGGTTGGCGGCACCCTGAGGAGGCCCTCTCTGTGGGAGCGTATCGGCCGGTGGGAGGTAATCTGTGGCAGAAGGCGGTCTCGGAGGTAACCAGGTCCGATGCCATGGCACGCTTTAAAGGTGATAATCAGCACCTTGAAGCGCACTCGGAAGGCCACAGGCAGCCAGTGCAGCTCGCGCAGCAACGGCGTTACATGGGAGCGACGAGTCACTCCCATCACCGCCCGTGCGGCCGCATTCTGGACTAACTGGAGCCTCCGAGTGCTCCTCAAGGGGAGCCCCATGTAGAGAGCATTACAGTAGTCCAGGCGGGAGGTAACAAGAGCATGTAGTCCAGGCGGGAGGTAACAAGAGCATGTAGTCCAGGCAGGAGGTAACAAGAACAATTCACCCTAGCCAACTCACCATGGCCAAGGAGGCAAAAGACAGGACAAAATGAATTGTGAATGACAAAAATTAAAATATTTTTTAAAATTATTTTACATACTTAAATTTAATTGTTGAATTGTCCCGCAGGGAGTTGTCCCACGATGAATTGGCCACAGTGAATTAGCCATGGCAAGTTAGGATTTAGGATTTAGGATTTATTTCATTTATACCCCGCCCTTCTCCCGGAGGACTCAGGGTGGCTTACAGCCAGTTAAAACAATTACACAAAATACAAATCTAAGATAAATTAAAAATAAATATTCGAATCGGCCGCACTATAAAATTTAAAATTTAATTAAAACCAATTTAAAATTACCCCTAGGCCAGTCCTGCCTGCTGAAACAGCCAGGTCTTGAGGGCGCGGCGGAAGGAGGGGAGATCCGGAATCACCCGGATC